>NC_057798.1:753255588-753259094 GCF_018294505.1 Triticum aestivum | reverse complement strand
AGCGCGCCGGAGTCGGGGTCGAGGGCCAGGACGGGGGCGAGCGCCGGGGCTAGCGCCCCCGCCGGCGGAGTCGGGGGCGAGCACCGGGGTCGGGTCGGGCGCGGCGGAGCGACGGGGGCCGGAGAGAGAGTGGGGATTTGGGGGGAAATGGCGGGATGAAGCTGGGTGAGTGAGAATTTTGGGTTAAGTGGACGTAGCAGTAGCGCGTTATGTCAAAACGCGCTACTACTATGATCTGTAGCTGCATCGCTTTATGGGAAACACGCTACTACTATGGTGCGTAGCGGCAGCGGTTTATAAGAAACACGCTACTGCTATGGTCTATAGCAGCAGCGGTTTTGTGGAAACGCGCTGCTACTGCCGTCGCTACTGCCAGTTTTCCTTTTTCTTTTCCTTTATTTTATCCCACTTTTATTTCCCGAGGGCAGTGAACGAAGGGAGGGCGATATATATTGCATCATTTGACGGTTAAATATGTATGCAAAATAGGAACATATATATTACACATCATTGGACCCATGCATAATAATGGCTAAGTGTGTATACAAAATAGGAACATATATATATTACACATCATTGGACCCATAACATACGTTTCCTCAGTGCTGACGTTTTCGTTTTTGAGTCAGCTTCTTTCCCTTCTTGTTCGTCGAAGAATAATTGAGCCCCTCATTGTGACTTTGCATTTTCCATGGAGTACGATTTTTCTTAGGTAATATAGTATTGATTCTTCTTTTGACGTATACTTCATCATCATCGTCATCTTCCCTCATTGGGTTGCCGTACTGATCAATAAGCGTGTCACGGACGTGCTTGTCCATTATCCCTCTAAGGGCAACAGGTAGTATCTGCGTCATCATCACATGACAGTCATGAGACTTCATCCCGCTGAACCTTTTCTTGTCCGTGTCTAGATATCTGCTTATCTTGCCACGGTAACCGGAACTAACTTTCACTCCGGTAAGGCACTTAAAGAATTGATTGATCTCAGCCTGACTTAAGGTGAAGCAAGAGGGGGGGGGGCAATAATCTTCTTTCTTTAATTTATTGCCCTTCTTCTCCCGTGCCTCTGTCTCCGTCTCTGTCTCGTCTGACATTTTACGGGGCGGCATGTGCAGATCTTCCCTGATTTTCAAATCTTGCAAGTCTTTTCTTGCCTTCGGCCCATCCTTGGTCTTATCCGGCATGTTCATCAGTGTTGCGAGCAAGCTCTCAAGGACATTCTTACAGATATGCATTTGATCAAGGCAATGAGGTGTATCGAGTTTGTACCAGTACTCCAAGTCCCAGAACACAGACCTCGTCTTCCATACCTTCAGCAGCGGCTCCGGCGCCTTTCTCATCGTCTTTCCCGGCGCGGGGCACTCATTCCAGTTTTTCAACAGCTCATCGATTTCGGCACCGCTCCGCTTACGTGGAGGTCCTCGATGCTCAGCGTGACCATTGAATAGATCTCCACGGTTTCTCCACGGGTCGTCCTGTTCAAGCCATCTTCGATGCCCCATGTACACGATTTTCCCAGACCCGCCATCTTTCCTTGACGTTAGCTGCTGAGACGTTGTATCATCCATGCACCGCGTGCATCCGCAATATCCATGGCACACCTGGCCTGCCACATATCCGTAACCGAGATAGTCCTGCACTGTCGTGATCAGCGCGGCTCTCATGTTGAAATACTCACCTTTGCTGGCGTCCCATGTCTTGGCCGGTGTTTTCCATAACGTGTCTAACTCCTCTTGAAGTAGCCCCAGATAAAATTAATATTATTTCCTGGTTGTTTCGGCCCTTGAATAAGCATGCTCATGTGAATGTACTTCGATTTCATGCACAACCAGGGGGGGAGGTTGTACATCCATACAAACACGGGCCATGTACTATGGTTGGTGTTCTGGTTGCCAAACGGATTCATGCCATCGGTACACGCGCCGAGCACGATGTTCCTTGCATCACATTCAAAATACCGATAGAAGCTGTTCAACGCTCTCCACTGGCTTCCATCCTTCACGTGTCTCAGCTTCGGATCATCTCCATCGTCGGGCTTCTTCCTCTCCGCGTGCCAGCGCATTAGCTTTGCTTCCTTGGGATCTACAAAATACCTCTGGAGACGGGGAGTGATCGGTAAGTACCATACAACTTTCTGGGGACATTTCTTCCCGGCCTTCTTGTATCGAGAAGCATTGCACACCGGACAGCTTGTTTTTTCCGCGTGCTCCTTCCGATAAATTATGCAATCGTTGATGCATGCATGGTATCTAACGTGTGGCAGATCAAGAGGGCACACGATCTTCTTGGACTCATCAACACTAGTAGGACATAGATTACCCGCGGGAAGAACATCCTTTAGGTACTTGAGATGCTCATCGAGGCTAGTGTCGGTCCATTTGTTTTTAGCCTTCGTCTTCAGGAGTTGGAGCGTGAAACTCAACCGGGTCACCTCAGGATTGCAACCATCATACAATGGAGTGTTCGAGTCTACCACCAGTTGCTCCAGCTTAGCCTCCTCTCTAGAAGCAGCTCTCTCAGTACTCGTCTCCTTGCGAAGCAATGCTTGAACATGAGGGTCCCGCACAATTGAACTTAGTACCAACGAACTCTGCTGCGTGGAGTCCATGTCGTTCTGTCCGCCGCCATGTCCGGCCCCTTCTCCTCCGCCATGTCCGGCCCCTTCTCCGCCGCCATGTCCGGCCTCTTCCCCGCCGCCATTATCGATCATCTCTTCGTCTTGCCCCGTGTCATCATTGCCTGCCCCGTCGGCATCCTCAACATCGTCATCCTCATCTTCAATTATCCACCTAGTATAGCCATCCATGAAACCAGTCATGAGCAGGTGCGCTTCGACACGACCATCGTCATGGGGGTCGAGCCAAACTATTCCTTTGCATTTTCGACATGGACATAAAACCTTTGTCCGGTTATTTTCTTTCATGTCTTGCACCGCCGACCGCAACCACCTGTCCACCATCGTTCCACTGACCATCGTCAACTCTGCACGGTAATAATAATAAAATTGATTGTAAAAATGCATGCATGCATCAAAGTCATAAAAAATTTGGCATGACCTTCCCTAAAAATAGGACATATATGGATCTAGAGTTTGCCCGGAATTCGCCGAAACGGAAATAAATCGACATTTCGGCAAAACATAGGCAACTCAAAAGCACAATTTGGCGGCGTCAACTCATGCCACACACACAATTTCAATAAACATATCACACACACATAAACACATTTCCATTTTGCAAAAGCATGAAATTTTCATCACCTCTATCTCGATGGCCGAAGATGATGTTGTAGGGAGATCAAAAGTGCACAAAGCTCTTCTTGACAAAGATAGATCTAGTTAGGGGGCAAATAGGTCACTTAACTAAATCCTACATCTACCTAGCTACCTAACTTGGAATGAGACAACTTCACCTAGTGGAGGGGGAAGGAAAAAGAGAAAGGAGATGCATTAATGGAGGTGGTGTAGTTATGTAGGAGTAATGAAGAGAGAGAAGGTGGATAGA
>NC_057798.1:753239554-753255397 GCF_018294505.1 Triticum aestivum | reverse complement strand
GGGAGGTAGGGGGAAGGGAAAAAAGTGAGAGTGGGAGCATGTGGTGGAGGGAAGAGAGGAGAGGGGGAGGTAGGGGGAAGGGAAAAAAGGAAGGGGGAGGGGAGGGACGGGTTGGGGGTTGGTGGGGTTAGCAGTAGCGCGGGAGAGAAAACGCGCTGCTGCTAAGAACTTAGCAGCAGCGCGCTTTTAGGTAAGGCGCTACTGCTAACTGGGACAAAAAATTGCGGCAATTTGAAACTTACCAGCAGCGATCTCGAGGAAACCGCGCTACTACTACGTACTTAGCAGTAGCGATGTTATTGCGACCGCGCTACTGCTACTTAGAGTTGGGGGAACACCGCCGGTCGATATTTGTAGCAGCGCGTTTCTGGTCGAGCGCGCTACTGCTAAATATTTATCAGCAGCTAGTTTACGTAACCCGCGCTACAACTACTTAGCAGTAGCGCTCTATTTTGAACCGTGTTGCTGCTAAGATTCTGTGTATAGGCTTTTCCCTAGTAGTGTAAGGGCTCATTTGAATTGGAGGATTCCAACAATGCAGGGATAGGAAATAGACAGGAATAGGATAGGAATGCACGTGCAAAACAGAGAATTTAAAAACACAGGATTTCTGCCAATCTGGGTGTTTGATTCAGAACAATTGGAAGATCATAGGATGCAAAGAAGCATGGTGAGATTAAGTCAAACCACAAGAAAATGTACGGTTATAATGCTATTATGCTACTATCTCTTAGTCTTGTGCTTCATGAATAGGAATTTGAAAAGGAGGACAAGTGAAAATTAAAATTCCTATGTTTTTTATTTCATGGAGACACTAAAGGAACAAATACGTGTGCTCAGTGGACAATATATAAGCATGTAGAGTAAAAAAGAGATGCAACAAGTGTACAACCTCTTTGGTGAAGCCATGTCGATCTCAGCGTGATTGGGTTGGCCGGTGAGGATGCTTCGGCTGACTTTGCTGTTGGAGGAGGGGAAGAAGATCTTAGGCGTCTGGAGATGGAGCCTGAGGTACCGCTCCGCTGTGATGGAGGGTTTCGTCGTAGGAGCAGCTCCAGTGAGTTGTACGACACCGAGGCTGAAGCAGGACAAGAGAGACAACGAACAACGTTAACCTAAGTGGAATTCTAATAGCATCTCCAATACATGACGTAAAATACATAACCACAAAGTGCTAGATGTAAAATACATCAGCCGCTCATATCTCAACTTAACTGTCGAAACTGAACTTAACTGTCGAAACTGAACTTAACTGTCGAAACTGAACCTAACTATCGAACCTGATTTTTTCTGTCGAAACTGAATTTTGCTGTCGAAACTGAACACACTAGCAAGGTGAGGCTACACGCCGGTCGACTGACTTTTTCATCTCTGGTAAGTCGATTTTGCAGCCATTGGATATGAAATCAAGGGCCTGCATTTCATCTTCAACCTCCACCCCCCTGAGCCGCCAGCCACCACCGGCCAAACAGCAGCCCCCCGCCGCCACCGCCCCGCCAACGCCCCGCCACCGCCAGCGACCACCACCCCCATCCTGAGCCCTAAGATAGATAGTGGGGTACCTCTCCGGCGAGCCCCCCTCCCCGCTGCGGTTGGTTCTTCCTTCACCCCGGCGAGCCCACCCCTTGAAAATTGACTGACCCAAAAGTCGATTTAGTCGACTGAAGTGTACCCAAATTGGAGCAGCATCGCAAGCAAGAGCAAGAGCGAGAGCAGCAGCGCGAGCAAGAGCAATAGCAAGAGCAGACCAGGCAGGGGACCGAGAGCAAGAGCAGAGCAGCAGTGTGAGCGAGAGCTAAAGCAGCAGCAACTCATACTGATGTGGACGTCACCGCCGAGGGAGCGACGCCGTGGAGGAAGTGGCCGGCGACGCCGCTGTGGATGGAGCCGCGCCGTGTCGGCTCGGGACCGAGCGCCGGCAGCACTGTGAGATCGAATCAAGAAGAAAATGCGGCGATTAGTGTACAACCTCTTTGGTGGCGCCGATTAGGCCGCAACTTCATTCGAGGAAACAGTGATGATGATGCTCTTCCGGTGGTGCAGGTGAAGACGGTGGTGTGGGAATGGAGGTGGCGCGAAAGAAAAGGGGAACGTCGGGGCAGCTCCTTGGAGGTGGAGGACGGGGTGGCTGAACCGGCGGGACGATGGATGAGGGACGTCGAGGTGTTGCTGTGGACTATGTTGTCGGGGAAGAGGCTCCGGCTGGGTGGCGGACGGAGCAAGGTGTGCAGTTTCGTCGCGGGTTTTCGCGGCCTCGGCTGTACGAATGGGTGGGCGGATGGTATGGCAGTGGGGAACCATGGCTTAGAGACGCGCTTGTCCGAAATGTGGGGTAAGTTATGAAAGTACCCCCCACCGATTTGAGGCGGTTCTTTCGGTTCAAGGGTACCACGGGCATTTCGCGTGTCAGGATTTCATAGGAGGTGGGAGTTTTCGCACGCGTTGTAATTTCAGAATAGCAAGGCGCGGGTTGATATGGAGGTAGTTGTCGGAGCACAAGGAGACAAAGATATATCTTAAATATTTCGGGCTAACAAGGCGCGGGTTGAAATTTCTGGACAAGCCTAACGTGTACTGTACCAAATCAATGCGCACTACAAATGTCATTCAAAACTTTGAATTCATGTTATGTTCAATTAAAATATTTCGCTACGTGTATAATGCATGCAACCTACTACTCAAATGAACGTTTTAGTGCATTCTAAACATATATACTACCGCTTCAATATGAACTAAATTTGAATAAGATCTACAATAATGATTGTTGTGAAGTCAAAGCATTTGAATTCGTTTCTCTGTTTTAATAAGATCTACAATCATCATTATTGTCAAGTAAAACCATCGTTTGTGCATTATCTTCACAGCACACCACATGTTTAGTCTCAAGTTACATATGAACTATGTGTACTATATGAACTTGAACTAGATTTTTTGAATCCACTTTATTTTGATTTCAAATCACATTACATTTCTAGCTCTAGCTAGATATTCATAATCTAAACCATGTCTCATATGTATAATGTGTTTATCACATTATGTATGGTGCCCCGCCCCCTACGCCTACAAGTATTTAGATGTGAGTTGCAAACACCACACATTACCACAAATTCAAATAAAATGTGAGAATGTTCGATATATAGTATTGTTTAGATTGCTCGATATTTAGTTGTAAGCTGCAAACGCCGCACATTATCACAAATTCAAATAAAATGTGAGATTGTTTGATGTATAGTATGGTTTAGATTGTTCGGCATTTAGCTGTGAGTTGCAAACGCCATGCATTAACACATTATGGTATAACATGTGCATAGCACGTGTATCACCGCTATATTCATGCATGCAATGTTTAAAACACTATGATCTCCTATTCAAATATATGAATCCGCTTTCATATCAAATTATGATCTTTGTTAGTAACCTTTTTAGCTACCACTAACTTTCTCTCGTGCATGCACACGCCCTCCTCGCCCTCCCCCTCCCTCGGCATTCTATCCACTGGGAACATTCATTTTTTTCTTTAGGTCGTTCTCCCAGTCTCCACAACTCCTTTCCGACACACACCGATCGATAAACCTCTCCAGTGATGCCTGCCTACAGCATACACACACAGCTTCAATCTCCTCCTTTATGTGTCCTTGCCTCGTGTCTCTCATATTGTCAGACACACGTGTAAACTCTCGCCCCTCTTTTCATTGATCTCACAACCGCACACTCCTCCCCCTATCTAGCTAGTAGTTGGGCCTCTCGCACCACCTCCTAGCTCCATTCTCTCTATCTATCCATCTTGCTGGGCCTTATTTGCCTCTAACAAATGGACGTACACCAACCGATCTCTCGCTATATACATATAGCCAACTAGGTCCTTATAACTTGTTTTTACCCACACATCGATTGATCTACCTCATTAGTTGTGTCTCTCCCTTCCCCGACAATCAACAATTGATCTACCAATCTAGTTAGGTTTGCTTACCAAACACATGGTTCCCCTTCATCATCCATGGATGCGTCCCGACAGATCTATCAAGCACAGGCACACACAGAAACACATCCCCACTCTTATTGATAACATTGCAGTTCCACCCTCAGTTTGTCTAGTAGGCCTCTCCCAACATCTTTGAGAAGCAACTCCATCACCCATCCAGCACTCTACCCCTCTCCCTCCCTCTCCCTCCCTCTCTCTCCTCTCTCTCTGTCCCATCATATTTCCCGTCCTTCAGTTATGTATGGATGTCGACCGATCTCCCTCAAGACATAGCTGGGTCTCTCCTTCTCAACACATATACGAGTCGTTCTACCTCTATAGTTAGGCCTCTGCCTACCCCTCCCCCCACCCCCTCCCCCCCCACACACACCGATACATCAACTGCTCTAGTCATGTCTCCCTGCCACACACAAACTTGACATGTGCCCTTTAATGTTCCGGTAGGCCAGTCGGCCTATATCTTTGACTTGCACACACACACACACAATTTCGATGGCTCTCTTCATCAATCTCACACCCACCCACTTGATCCTCTCTTCGACTCTATTGATAGCTACGACCCCTCCCTCTCTTCTCGTGGATTGCCCGACCCTCTATGTATGATATGGATAGGCCTCCATTTCACACACATTGCATGCAAAATTTTATTTGAGATGTCATCGACACATATTCCCACAAATAATTCACGAAATCAACCCCCACCCCACCCCCACCCCCACCACAAAACAAAAAACACTCACGAACACGGTTTGTATCTCTCTCACACACCCACGTAGGTGGGGGACGTGCATGAAGAGAACAGGTGCATGCACGGTGCACGTACTCCCATCTCTTTCCCAACCACACCCGTGCGGGTACACGGTGGAGCTCATTTCTGTATGAAAAAGGCAGCCCACGTGGTAATTTGGCACGTGTATTGGTTGTCCACTTAGTGGAGGGAGGATCATCAACCATGGGTGAACAAACAAATTGCGACTTGACGCGTTATGTTAAATTAAAAAAAGAGGCAAACCATGTGGGGCCTACCTTAGAGGCAAGGCGCTATACATTGGAGTACTTTTGATGTGTCCCGTCAACTCACAGAACGAGGAGAAGCTTGCTTAGTACGCCGTCTCCCCCGCCCACTGGCGCGGTGGCTCGCAGGATGAGGTGAAGCTTACTCCTCCCTCGCCCATGCGCGCGGTGGCTCGCAGGACGAGGAGAAAAATTTACTACTCCCTCCATTTACTCCTCGTCCCTACAACCTTGGTTATAGAGATTATATCATATTGTTTGGAATATATATGTCCTTTAGTAGATTTCAATATGAACTACTAGTACATACTCCAAACACTGATGTATATAGACGTATTTTAGAGTGTACATTCACTCATTTTGCTCCGTATGTAGTAGCACTCTCCCTCGCCCTTCGACCCTCGCCCACGTGGTGGACGTGCAACAATTCATTCGGTCTCATATAGCCAGAACGATATATACTGCACTACCATTATTGCTCGACTTCCCGAAGAGGCGAAGAGCCAATCGCAAGGTTAATATTTTGGAGATGCCAAGCGCAAGGTTATAGGAGAACAAGTAGTAGGTGCCACGTCATTTATAAATAATTTTTTTTTCTTCAGTGGCACGTACGCAATATGATAGGTTCATATGGAGAGAAAAGGAAACCGCTCCACTATATACATAGTCAGGACGGGCCAGCCTACACGGTTGCTTGCTGGGGTTGCTCTCTTCACACACTCTCGCACAAAATGACTGTGGCCACATCTCTAACATCCCGGCGGATCACGTCAGCTTGGGGAAGGGGTGGATGCTTAGTGTAGATGCAGTGGCCGTCGCCGACGGCGAAAACCCACTGTCGGCACATCCCAATCAGGGGTCCCCGCCGTTCTATCTCACAAAGCCGGTGAGGTTGCCTTCGTCCCTTGCTCATTGCCGCGACGTGGGCAGTTGGCACCTCCCGCCGCCCTCCTCAAGGTTGAGCTACGTCCCTCAGGTACAACTCCCTTTACAACCGGCTTGCACCACGGCTCCAGCTGCCCACATCATTCCCTGTGGATATTTCTCTACTTCTTTGCCCCGCACATACCTGATACCTCTACTGGCTTCTACGTACTGTATTTGTGATGAGTTTATGTCTCATCAACTAGTCCTAGTAGTCTTATTCTAATCACGCTTCTTCAATTTCTTTGCCACGGGGATGCTCATCTCGATTTTGGTGAAACTGCACAAAATGATCCAATGGTCAAAAGGTTGCAAACTTCATTTATTAGGAAGCTCGAACATTGCCAGCAAATTGAAGCCTGGTCAGGGTTCATGGTTCAAGGGCTAGGGACTGCATGGATCGTTTTTTTCTTTAGCTGCCTCTGTTCCAAAATAAGTGTCAACTTTAGTAGTAGTACAACTTTGTATTAAAGTTTGCACAAAGTTGAGACACTTATTTTGGAACGGAGGGAGTACATATTTGCCATGATCTGTCAATCATTGAGATGCAATAGCATGCATGTTAGTCTCCTTTGTATTTGATGAAATGTTGCAACGGGCAACCTTGGACGCAAGATACATGTAATAGGAGCTGGAAGCTTCATAGCATTGTACAAATTTATCTCGCTGATAAATTACAGTACGTACTAGTACTATACTAGTACTTCCACCATTCCTAAATATAAGTCTTTGTAGAGGTTTCACCATTAACCACATGCGGATGTATATAGATGCATTTTAAATGTAGATTCATTCATTTTGTTCCGTATGTAGTTCACCTAGTGGAATCTCAACAGACTTATCTACTAGTAATAGCTAGCCCCCACTACTAGGAATTCTCTATCCTCTCCTTGAGCCACATCATCAAAATTGACGTAGCTGTTAGATGAAGTAAATCAGTCATAATAGTCGTCTGATCTAGACATTGAGAGGCTCCGCACTAAGCCACATGCAAGCATGCAGAAATACCGTGGCACATGCATGTGAGTGGGTTTTAAATCACATCAACACGTCTGCATGCAAGCATGCACCGGTATCATGCATGTAAGTGAGCTTTTAAGTCCCATTAACATGTCAAAAAGAAAAATATAATCCCATTATGCAGTAGGAGTTAGCTGATCTTTTTTCCTTACGTGGGATGATCTAAATGATGATGGGAGTTTATTTAGTTTGGCTACCACATTTGTCATGCGGTTATAGATTTTTCTTTTTAGTTCTATGAAATCGATAATTTTGCGCAGAGAGATATACCGCTGTTCCGCGGCAACGCGCGGGGACTCATCCAGTAATATTTAGGAACGGAGGGAGTACTATGTAAAGAGTTAGGTGTCGCACGGTGATAGTGTGAGGTGGGCCATGTAATCACTGAGCCTGCATGTTTTCACTACTCTTGCACTCCTCCGCTGTAAGAATGGAGAAAATTGTAATCTACTACCTCCTTTCGCCGAAAGCGTGGGACATCCAGCAGTCCTACCACCTCAGTAATAAAGACCAATGAGCCGTCAAATCACATAGACCCAACAGTAAGTTGGACGGACGAAGCAAGCATCACTCTTGCGCCAGTGAGAGGTCGAGTCCGCTCTGCCCGGGCATGAATGCGGCACCAATTCTTTGGAGCGGTGCTGACCGTTTCAGGCGGGAAGCGCGTGCGGGCGATGGAGGGGCTTTGGGTGGGCCAGGCTGGTCAGGAGCGGGCGTGGCAGCTGTCCGCATGTCCCTACCGGACACGCCTGGAAATGAGAGGATGCACCGACTCTCGCGGCTAAAATCGTACACTACACACCATATCTCTGTAGGAGTAGGTCGATCTGTCGCACTCTCTAACACACACATGTTGTTAAACACACACACGCACACGCACGCACCTTGGTCCCGTTGCACCTTCTAACGTGACTTATTACACCGAGACGGAGGGAGTAGTAAGTATACGAGATACGGTGGCACACTGACTTAAGTCGAATACAAGTGCCCAAAATTTGTGTGCATGTTATAATAAGGATTCACTTAAAATAGTGTGTGAGCGAACAAAGGGATCAATTGGACAGTGTTCCTGAGCAGTAGCGAGATGTGTGAGGTAGTAAGATACACCGCTGGTGCTTTTAATTTTTCTTATTAATTTGTTTGTTTCACCCTCTGACTGGTGGGAACCAACGTACTACGTGGAGAGAGGTAAGGTGACTAAGGCTGCATTATTTCTGCACCACTGTGGATAGTCTTACCACCAAAGCCACATTATGATTGAAATCCTAATGACTCCCACACACACACAAAAAAAAACATGGCATGTCTGTCACACGAATGCAGGAATGTATAAAAGGTTATTTTCCTCTCGTTGAACATAACGGGAGGGTTGTGTAGCTGGTTAGCCTGTTCGCTCATCAAACTTGAGGTCTCGGGTTCGATAACTACACTTGAGCATAATTTTTGCCAGGAGGATTCTTTGACTGGTCAAAATGTTTTCTAGGGTTTGCACGCTTCACACTCTCTCTCTCCAGTATATATATACACGCTGGAGCCTCAGCGCTTGTAGTTGCTCTCTTCACACTCTCTCGCCCTCTCCCGCTGGAGCCTCAGCGCTTGTAGTTGCTCTCTTCACACTCTCTCGCCCTCTCTAGATCTAAACAAGACTTCGTTGGCCTCTCTCTCCCCTCACTGCTGCTCAAAGAGCCGGCAGGATCTGTCCGTCGGGAAGGGAAGGAGGCTTAACGCTGTCGCCGTCGGCGAGGGAGAGAATCTACTACCGGTGCTGCTATTCACTTTCCACCCAGCGGCGGCGCGGGAGGGCCTCCGACCCCGTCTTCTTCGCCGCCGTCCCGTCGCCCATCGAACCACGCCCCAAGAACCTTAAGGTATATTTTACTTACTCCACATGCATTGCTCTCGCTGCATGTATACCATGAATCTAGGACGTTGTTCAAAGAGGAAAGTAGTGGGGGAAAGTAGTGGGTAAAGTTGTATATAGCATGAATCTAGGACGTGGTTTAAAGAGGAAATGAAGGGGGAAAGTTGTACAGCATGAATCTAGGACGTGGTTCAAAGAGGAAAGGAATGGGGGAAAGTAGTGGGCAAAGTTGCATCGCATAAATCTAGGACGTGGTTCAAAGAGGAAAGGAAGGGGCAAAAGTACTAGTTCAAAAAGGAAAGGAAGGGACAAGGCTGTAGAGTTTGAGCAAGACTAGATTTGCTGCGCTCACATAGGGAAAGGTGTCTAAAGATAACAAAACTGGGACCAACACAAATATGCTCCTTGGTTGTTTGTTCTTTGTTGCAACAGACTGTGCATGACCACAGTACATCGGTAGATGCACATGGTGCTGGTGCGTCCACTGTCCCGTGCAACTCATTAGCTGTTGTTAATCTATGGCCCTGTTTGGTTAAAAACTCCCTAGTCCCTACCTGCTTGGTTCCAGGGACTAAACATGGACTAGAGGTTATTAAATGACATGATAAAAGACCATGTTACCCCTAGTAATGAACTAATAGAAACAAGGTGTGATGCGTGGCAGGGGCAACTGTTGGAAAAAGTCCCAAAAAGACTCCCTCGGGGTCTTCTTTCTTTAGTCCCAAATGCCCACTTTTAGTCCCGAAAAGTCCCTCTTGTTTGGTTTAGATGTGACTGACGTGGGAGTTTTTTTAGTCCCTACACCAAAATGTCCCTGTAAACAAACACCCTCTAATAATGCCGCTGGAAAATTGATGCAATGCCACAGTTAAAAGAAAATTACATGTTTAACGCATTTTATTGTTAATATAATCTCTATGTTAATATTAATCAATGCCACCGTTTGAGAAATGCTACTGTCTTGCTTTCTTTCCCATTTAGATAAGGTAGATGCTTCTTTTTGTTGGCTTCTGTGTCATCCACCGTTATTGACCACTAATTGTTTCCTTTGCACCTCTGTGTAAACAGGGTTATCTACTTCACCTTGTTGCCATTGTGATCTTTTGTTGCACTCCACAAAACACTTTTATTTTAAGAGTGTTTTGTGCAGTTCAACCAAAATGTCACACCGACAATGTTGCTTGATTGCTTGATCTTAGTGGAACTGCACAAGAGGAGATCTTACTTCCTATCCATTAAGGCGAATTTGGTTCAGATCTTCTTCTTGTGAGTTGTTTGAATTCCGCATCATGAGAGGTCAGTACTAGCCTTCTTTCACATGATTCTGCATTGTGCTTTCATATGTTGTGCTACTTGTACGACAATGTTGCTTGATTTTAGTGAACTGCACAAATGGAGACAAGACTTCCAATCTGTATGTGCACCGTAATATCCCATTGAGGTAAGATAAGGATTTTTCACAACTGCTGGCCTATATTTTGCCACTTTCATCAGAAAATTAAGTTTAGTACTATACTTGTGCTCCCTAATTGACATGCCAAATCTTACATTGAAGGCGAAGCTTGTCTGTTATTGAACCAAGTGATGACGGGGAAGAACAAGCGGAAGAAAAACAAAAATCAACTCCCGGTGCTGTAATGAAGCACTGGAACTGTGATGACACAAGTAATGATATAGTTTTGTATCTTAATTTATTGCTATGGCTGGAACGAGCAATTGTTTTGCCACTGATTTGATGCCATACGTAATTAACTCTACTTGTGCAAACAGGGATCTTCTTTGAAGATACCATATATTTTAGTGGAACTGCACAAGAAGATGTTGGAAACATTAAACTAATCGAGGAGTATATCGTAAGCATGGCCACCCCCGTAGATAGCAACAGATGGTTCCTGAGAAGTGCTTCATCTGTATGCTCTACACAATCAGCCTCCTGACAAAGGTTGGTACTCGCCCACTGATTTCATCCATATGATTGAGCTTTGTCATCTCTATTTGTGTTGTGCTACTGTTTAGATACTGTCATGAAAAAGTGGTATTGTCCTTGGGAAGTGCTTCATCTGTGCTATTTTAAATATTTCCTTTCCTTTTTTTCGAGCAAACATGGATGCAAGCATTTAGTAGTCCTCTTGTCTTTGCACAACAGGATCATATTCCTCTGAAGAAGAATATGGAGTACGTGAAGTGACTAGTTCCGATTATGCCAGGATGAAGAAGCACTGTCTATCTTCTCATCAGAAGGAGCAGTCGAAGGATGGTTACATTACTCCCCACAAGACCAAACTAACTTCAGCTCAGAAGGACCGACAAATCTCCATTTTTTTGCTGTGATGCGTGAGTACAATGTTGTTCTAGGATTCTTTCTGGTGAGTTCCATTTTTCTAAAAGTGTGCTCTACATGGACCATGTATGTGCCTGTTAAAACTGTTAATTCATAGTACAGTTTGCTTTATACTAATCACTTTTTTGTATTTGTGCAAACAGGGGTGCTCAGCTTGATTTCAACGGGAACTCCACAAAATGTTCATGAATATATCGAATCATTCATTTCCACCACAAGAAAGAAGGTGCCCATAAGTTCAAGGCGTTGCAACATATAAGGGCGAAATCATACAAACTACGCGCGAATTTGGTTGATTTTGGTGGAACTGCACAAAAAGAACAGTTGGTTTATTTAGCACGAGGTGGCATGTCAATGTCCGAACTGATGGCAAACCCTGCCCATTCCACAATCGTAGGCATTTGATATTTTGGAATGGGACAGCCTTGTCAAATTTTTCTCATTGATTTTAGCAAGATATGCGTTTGATATTTTCGAATGGGACGCCCTTTGCTGTCAGCAGCGTCGATCAATTTTTTCTTTATTCTTTAGTTGTGAAGTAAATATTGCCTCTGACATGTGAGTCGCTGAGATGCATAATCATTGATTGTTTTGAATGTTCTCTATGAATTGCCAGGCCTGTGTGTTTGATTGCAATGTATAGAAACGCTAAAAAGCTGCTCAAACTCTTTGTACTCCTTCTGTTCCTTCTTACTTCGCACATTGTGAAAGTGCATACTTTTTTGTATAAGATTGGTCAAAGTAGAAATACTTTGACTGCGGACAAAACGTGTATGCAAACTAGAAAGGACCGAAGGGAGTACAAGTGAAACTGCTGCAAACGTGGTGATCACCCTGGGAATAATGCTAGTACGTATTGTTTTGCATGTTCATCCAATGCCAGTGATACAGGAATTCGAACTAATCGAAATAAAGCCATTCATACACGGTCGGATTTCATGTAAACATGCCAGATTTCATTACATTTCATACATTCTTCAACTAAAAAGTGGTGTTTGTGGCCACATGCATGTCCCAGATGCAGAGGCCGGGGGTCATCCTCCTTTTCAAAAAAACTAAAAAGGGGTGCGCTGGAGGTATAATTAATTAACCGAAGCTACCCACCTGTGTCTCGCTGAGCCGAACAGAAGCTTCAGTGACTTAACTGCAGGTGCAGTTGCGTAACTGACAGGTGCACCAGCAGTTAAGTAGAAGCAGCGTTCTTCTCCAGCGCGGCTCTCCGACTCCACGTCGCCACCAAGAAGCTAACCGACCGTCAATGGTCAACCCGCCTAGCTTGGCTTCAACC
Organism: Triticum aestivum; assembly: GCF_018294505.1. NCBI lineage: Eukaryota > Viridiplantae > Streptophyta > Magnoliopsida > Poales > Poaceae > Triticum > Triticum aestivum. Next base: position 753,242,967 of record NC_057798.1, on the reverse strand, counting down.
GGAGGGTAGCAGCGGTGGCCTTACTTGGACCCGAGCGGCGGCGACCTACCGTGTTCTACTCTTCCTCGTTTTCTGTGTGGCGCGGCCTCGTTGGCAGCAGGGCGGGGCTTCGGCGGAGCCAACGATGTCCTCTGTCTCGTAGCCGGCGGGCGGCGCCTCAGCGGAGAGGTGGAAATCCTCCCCCATGTTGCCGGCAGGGTGGGGCCTCGGCTGAGCCGGTGATGTCCTCTGCCTCGTTGTTGGCGGGGCGGGGCCTCGGCGGAGCCGGCGGTGTCCTCTGCCTCGTTGTTGGCGCCGCGGGGCCTCGGCGGAGCAGGGCATCATCGACGCCAGAGGAGCGGGGACTCGTCGAAGCCGGCATTGTCCTCTGCCTCGTCCTCGGTCTTGCCAAATAGCGCCTCGCCCGCTTCATCGCCCTCTTTGCTAGCCTCTTTGTAGGCGGCCGCAGCCTCCGCCATCTGCATGCGGTACCGCCAGCGCTCGAAGCGGCCCTTGCGAGCGGAGCGGTACGAGTAGAGCAGCGCCTCCTGCTCCGCCCGCTCCGCGGTGATCTGCTCCTCCGCCTGCAGGTGCTCCTGGAGGAGATGGTGGTTGTAGTAGGCGGCCGCCTGCGCCTCCCAGAACTGCTCCTCATGCATCTGCCTCACCCTGTCCATATATTGGGCACGGGCCTCGCCGATGGTCATGGTGCAATGCACCGGCGAGGATGGCATGGAGGAGGGGGTTGGCGCCGGATCGTCGACTACCATGTTCTCCATTGGGACGTCGTCGTCCTCTGGCTGCCTGCCGGCCAGCCGGTCGGCAGCAATGGCTGCCATCTCCTTGTGGTCCGTTGTCCGCCCGTCCCGAAGAGCACTAGAGCGCGAGGAAGCCATGGTGGGCAGTAGTGGTGTGGACAGGAGAAAGGGAACAGATGCGGATGACTGCGGCTATGGCCGGCGCAGCAGTTTATATAGCAATGGTGGGCGGGCGGAGGGACGGACGTGTGGCGCTGGATTAGCCGCCTCGCAACTGCGTATCATTAATGTGTGCGGCAGATGGACGGACGGATGGCACTTGTGTCGTTTGAAGGCGGAGCAATCGCCTGCATCGGGAAGCGGGCGGCCGGCGCTGACTGTTTCGGGCGGAAAGCGCGCGCGGTCGAGGAGATGACTTTACTTGGTAGGATGACAATGGGGACCCACCAGGTCCATAGCCTCACGTACGCAAGTGTCTCCTTATTATATATATATATATATATATATATATATATACATACATATATATATATAACTATAATTTATTTTGCTTCCTCCTGGTTTCCTGACATCACGGTCCCACACCATTGTCAACCTATGTACTCCTTCCTTTCCGGTTTATAGGGCTTATCTCAAAATTTTAGTTTTTCCATTTTATAAGGCTCAATTTGGTTGTTTTCCATCACATGTTCAGATTCCAAGGTGCATTAAATCATTGCATGCAAGTATTAAGAGAAAACTAACCAATGCATGTACTTTATGCATGCATGCATTGCAATTAATGCATTAATAAACATAATTTTTTGAGGATAACAAGAGCATTAATTAGGTGCTTTTGCAAAACTACAAAAAGTATTCCACCACTCGCCATCTACCTTGATTGGTGAGATTTTTGAATTGAGCATTATAAACCGGAAAGGAGGGAGTAGTCAATAAACGAGAGAATAGCACAAGAAGCGGCCGACAGCTGGGACCAAGCAGCTCGAGCAGTATTTGTGTTTTTGAGGTGTGAGCACTGCAGAGTTTTTCGATGTTTACCCCAGATATTAATTTTTCTCCTCTGAACAACAATGAAAACATCGCTGCAGGTATTAACAGCGCGGGCTGTGGCCCGTCTAGCCCAGGCCAAATATCCAGCCCGGATATTAATTTTTTTGAAGCTGAAAATGGCTAGCCCAGCTATACTTTTTTAGGAATACCCAGGCAAGGTCAAGTTGTTATTCTCCGCCCCGCTGGGCTGGAAATCTTTCCTAGGAGGGATGCATTAGGCTTAACAAGAAAATGGGCTTTAAGAAATAATAAATGGGATGTAATTATAAAAACTGGGTATTAATTATAAAAAAAATGCACCAAACAGTGATTACTTTAAAAAATATTATTTTTGGAATATTGAAAATTTTAATTTCATTAATTTTTGCGAGCGCAATGTTTCGTTGGATTTTTACGTAATATAAATTTATATTGAAATTGTATTTAATCTGGCTAGAAATTTCGGGATAAAAATATTCGGATCCCATCAAATTGTGGGAAATTTTATTGAATTCTGTTTTGAATGGTTGGTTGAAATGGGCTGTACTTTTAACAAACTGTAAATGGTCTGTAGTAAATTCCATTAGAATTCAAAAATGGGCTACACATTCTTACAAATCTCAAATGGGCTATAAGTTCTCTGCCATACACTTCTGGCCTTACTAAGTTGACGCGTCCCAAAAAAAACAGAGTTGACGCGTATGCAAGGCTTTGTCAACTTATAGTCAACACACGGTTCTAGCAGCAGTGGCCATTGGATGTCCATCCAACGGATGCCGTGCTTCTTCTTCAATCTCGAATATTCTAGCTTCACCCGCCCAAAAAATGATTCCTCCCCCTGACATCTGGGGCCCACCAATTCGGAAGCTGACCTGTGGGCCTACTAAGTTGATGTACCAAGGGCTTTGTCAACTTAGTCAATATAAAAGATTCTAGCTGCAGTGACCGTACGATGTCCATCCAACGGCCGTCGTGCTTCTTCAACCTCTGGTCTTGTTGCTCCAGCCGCCCAAAGCAGCGCCAGTCGTGCCGCCTGCTCCTACCTCCCGTGGCCGGCTGTGCTGCCGCGGAGGCCTCACCGCCCCCTACTACTCCCACCGCTGGCCAGGCCATCCCTCCACTCACCCACACCCCCTGTTATTCTGCGGCGACGGCAGTGCACCCGAACCAGTGAACCCTCGTACTCCTCTCCGCGTGTGCATCCACTGCCGCGTCTTCCCCGGCTCCGCGTCGTCCCCTTCCTAGGCCATGCCGTCGTCCACCGCCGTGGTGCTCTTGGCGCGGCGTGGTCAACGTGGTCAAGGAACGACTTTCATCGGACGTGGACTATACGTGGAGAGGCTGACAGCTGGGTCCATGGCAGCCGCAAGGAAGTGCCTCCTTATTACGCGCAAAATAATTATTCCTCCACCTGACAGCGGGGACCCACCGGACGGGCCACCGTATTTCATGAAAAAAATGATTCGCCTCCTGACTGCTGGGAACCACGAGCTACATCTTCGCACACAAGGAAGTGCGTCCGGGAAAAAATACGATTCGCCCCCCTGACTGCTGGGACCCACCAGCTACATCTTCACACGCAAGGAAGTGCATCCGAAAAAAAAACGATTCGCCCCCCGACTGCTAGGACCCACCAGCTACACCTTC
>NC_057798.1:753238240-753239314 GCF_018294505.1 Triticum aestivum | reverse complement strand
CGAAAACAAAACGATTCGCCCCCCTGACTGCTGGGACCCAGCAGCTACACCTTTGCACGCAAGGAAGTGCATCCGGGCAAAAAAACAAAACGATTCGCCCCCTGACTGCAGGGACCCACCAGCTACATCTTTGCAGGCAAGGAAGTGCCTGACAGTCGGGACCCACCTGGTCGAAGCATACGTAGCATTGTCATCCTGGTCGCGAACGTGTACGTACATACTGGTCGATGTAGAGGCACACACGTGTCGTAGTAGAGGCGCGCACGTAGCATGTACACGTACGTACAGCGGCCAGGGTGCAAGAAAGAAAATACGGGCGGGGTCTCGAATGCCTAGTCGTGCATAAGTACGGCGAGGTCTCGTGTTCTTGGAGAGGCAACGAAATGCGTCGTATTCATGGGGAGGCAACGAAATGCGTCGTGTTCATCGGGAGGCAACAGAATGCGTCGTGTTCATCGGGAGGCAACGGAATGCGTCGTGTTCATCGGGAGGCAACAGAACGCGTGGGAGCCAACCGGCTTGGACGGAACAGGCAATGGAAACGAGGCCTGGCATACCGCAGAACGGAGGAAACGGCCTTGTGTTCGACTGGCCACGTTCGGAACGGGGTCTTGTTGATCGGGAGGGGTGTGGTGTACCGCAAAACGGAGGAAACGGACCTCCTACGGTCGAAACAGGGGTCCTGTTGATCGGGAGGGGTGTGGCGTACCGCAAAACGGACGAAACGGACTTGTGTTGGAGCGCTACGGTCGAAACAGGGGGGAGGGGTGTGGCGTACCGCAAAACGGGACTCCACGGGATACTGTTCATCTCCACCGTCGACCTCCTCCTGCCTCCACGGGCTACCGTCGACCTCCTCCAGCCTCCACGGGCTCCTGTTCATCCAGCCTCCATCGCGCGCTACTCCACCGGCTACTGTTCAACCACCCATCCACGAGCACCCCTCCACCGCCTACTATTCATCCAGCCCTCCACACCACGGGGTCCTGTTCAACCACCCCTGCACGGCCACCCCTCCACCGTCTACTTTTCATCCAGCCCTCCACACCACGGGTTCCTATTCATCCAGAGGTA
>NC_057798.1:753226426-753238037 GCF_018294505.1 Triticum aestivum | reverse complement strand
TGTTCATCCCAGAGGCAGCATCGATCGGCTTTAGTTAGCAACCGTAGCGAAGGATTCGCTCCATCGGGTTCAGTTAACAGGCATCTATCGATCGCACGGGTTCAGTAACGCATAGCCTGCAGTGCAATCGCTCGGGTTCAGTTAGAGCCCAACGCCTCGCTCGGGTTCAGCTAGAGCCAACGCCTCACACACACGCGCGTATGTACTAGAGAAACGTGCATCGCTCGGCCCCCGACCTCCCACCGTAACCGGCAACTCCCCGAAATTTTCCTACCCCTCGCTTCTACCACGGTTTTTTCCGTCATGGACAGCCCAAAGAATGTCATGCAGCTGTGTCTCCGGCCCGCCCAGGACGAAAAGCCCATTTTCTTTCATGATTTTTTGTCATAGAAGTAGGAGCCCACCACATCTATGATGATACCAGGTTCTGTCACAATTATCGTCATAGAAGTGTCATATGTATGACAGAAAAAAAAATCATTCGGCCCAAAATGTCACTGATGTGTCTTTTTTTTGTAGTGCTAATAGCGGAGAACAAACGAAGAGATTATGGTAGGGTATGAAACCACCTCAAAGTTATCCTTTCTGTTCTATCTATTCAAGAGTTCGTAGTAAAATAACATGAAGCTATTCTTTCTGCTCAATCCATCATAGAGTTCATACTAGAATAACACCTTAAGACACAAATCAACAAAAACCCTAATGTCACCTGGATACTCCATTGTCACCTCAAGTATCCGTGGGCATGATTATACGATATGCATCACACAATCTCAGATTCATCCAACCAACACAAAGTACTTCAAAGAGTGCCCCAAAGTTTCTATCAGAGAGTCAAGACAAAAACGTGTGCCAACCCCTATGCATAGGTTCATGGGCGGAACCCGCAAGTTGGTCACCAAAACATACATCAAGTGGCACGTGAAATCACATTGTCACCACAGATAAACACGGCAAGACATACATCAAGTGTTCTCAAATTCTTAAAGACTCAATCCGATAAGATAACTTCAAAGGGAAAACTCAATCCATTACAAGAGAGTAGAGGGGGAGAAACATCATAAGATCCAACTATAATAGCAAAGCTCGCGATACATCAAGATCGTGTGAAGTCGAGAACACAAGAGAGAGAGAGAGAGATCAAACACATAGCTACTGGTACATACCCTCAGACCCGAGGGTGAACTACTCCCTCCTTGTCATGGAGAGCGCCAGGATGATGAAGATGGCCACCGGTGATGGGTTCCCCCTCCGGCAAGGTGCTGGAACGGGCTCCCGAGAGGTTTTTGGTGGCTACAGAGGCTTGCGGCAGAGGAACTCCAGATCTATCTTGATATTCGATGTTTTTAGGGTACGTAGGCTTATATAGGTGAAAGAAGTCCGTCGGGGGAGCCTTGAGAGGCCCATGAGAGGGTAGGGCATGCCCCCCTATCTCGTGGCCTCCTCGATGATCTTCTGACATGAACTCCAAGTCTGCCAGATCATATTCTTCCTAAAAATCACGCTCCCGAAGGTTTCATTCCATTTGGACTCCGTTTGATATTCCTTTTTTTCGAAATACTGAAACAGGCAATAAAACATCAATATGGGCTGGGCCTCCGGTTAATAGGTTAGTCCCAAAAGGCCAAAAGTAATATAAAAGTGTATAATAAAGCCCGTAAACATTCAAAACACATAATAATATAGCATGAATGCTTCATAAATTATAGATACATTGGAGACGTATCAATGAACAACATAGAGATGTTCACCATTGATGACTACCCATCTCACATGATGATCGGACATGGGTTAGTTGATTTGGATCATGTATCACTTAGATAACTTGAGGGATGTTTATTTAAGTGGGAGTTCATTAGTAATTTGATTAATTGAACTTAGTTTATCATGAACTTAGTCTTATAGTTTTGCATATCTATGTTGTAGATCAATGGCAGAGCTACCATTCCCCCGAATTTTAATGTGTTCCTAGAGAAAGCTAAGTTGAAAGATGATGGTAGCAACTACACGGACTAGGTCCGGAACTTGAGGATTATCCTCATTGCTGCACAGAAGAATTATGTCCTTGATGCACCGTTAGGTCGTAGACCTGCTGCAGGAGATGAAGCAGATGTTATGAACATCTGGCAAGCTTCATCTGATGACTACTCGATAGTTCAGTGTGCCATGCTTTACGGCTTAGAACCGGGACATAAAAAATGTTTTGAACGCCATGGAGCATATGAGATGTTCCAAGAGCTGAAGTTGATATTTCAAGCTAATGCCCGGGTTGAGAGATATGAAGTCTCTAACAAGTTCTATAGCTGCAAGATGGAGGAGAACAGTTCTATCAGTGAACACATACTCAAAATGTCTGGGTATCATAATCACTTGACTCGGCTGGGAATTGAGCTCCCAGATGAGTGTGTTATTGATAGAGTTCTTCAATCACTGCCACCAAGCTACAAAGCTTCATGATGAACTATAATGTTGAAGGGATGACCAAAATGATTCCCGAGCTCTTCATAGTGCTTAAAAGCCACGGAGGTAGAAATCAAGAAGGAGCATCAAGTATTGATGGTTAGCAAGACCACTAGTTTCAAGAAAAAGGGTAAGGGAAATAAAGGGAACTTCAAGAAAAATGGCAAGCAAGTTGCTGCTCCAGTGAAGAAACCCAAAGCTGGATCCAGGCCTAAAACTAAGTGCTTCTACTGCAAGGGAAATGGTCACTGAAAGCGGAACTGCCACAAATATTTGGCGGATAAGAAGGATGGCAAAGTGAACAAAGTTATATTTGATATGGATGTTATTGATGTGTTCCTTACTACTGCTCATAGTAGCGCATGCGTATTTGATACTGGTTCGGTTGCTCATATTTGTAACTTGAAACAGGAGCTGCGGAATAAACGAAGATTGGCTAAGGACGAGGTGACGATGTGCATCGGGAATGGTTCCAAGGTCGATGTGATCGCCGTCGGCACGCTACCTCTATAGACTAGTGCAGAATCGGGATTTAGTCCCTGTTCGTAAGGACCTTTAGTGCCTTTTTGTCCTGGTTTGTGATGAACCGACACTAAAGGGGGGGGGGCTTTAGTCCCCACTATATAAAGAATTTCTCGTAGAACCAATCATATATATATCATCGAATTTCTGGCACGACCATTCACATACGCACATATATATACAATTTGGTATATATAATTTCTCCTACAATTTGCGGCCAAATTCACCTGTTTTGACCCTTTGATCAAACTTTAGCACGGTCTGACCCTATTCGCAAAATATTTTTGGATCTGACCCTTTTGCTACCGCCATCCTCTTTGGCGGTAGGCTTAGACGGGCTACCGCCATAGCTAACGGCAGTAAGTACGACTGCACGTGGCTAGTCGTGCTGAAATGTAAAATAGGCTACCGCCAACGCCTCTGGCGGTGGCACGTACATATCACCCACCACGCCAGCTGACGGTAGCTCCTGCCGTGCAGCTCGCCCGCGAACACAGGTACAAGTAGCCGACGTCGTAAAATTTTATACAATCTGAATTGAGTCCTCGTGAATAGCACATACTACTCTATTCTAGTTGATCTAGGGTTCGAATCTTGTACAAGCCAAATTTTTGTTTTTTATTTTTCTCAATAAAATGGAACTTTTATATGCAACTAATATAAAATACGAATTATCGTAAAACTATTTTATTTTCTTGCTTTATAATAAGAAAATTCTCTTAATACCATTATTATTAATCCTTTCTTTTGCATGCTATCCAACACACATAGTGGCTAAATCTGTGAATATACAAATGCTATAAGGAATTATCGTAAAAATATTTTAAAACTATTTTATTTTCTTGATTTATAATAAAAAAATCTTAATACCATTATTATTAATCCTTTCTTTTGCATGCTATCCAACCCACATACTGGCTAAATCTGTGAATACACAAATGCTATAAGAACAAGGAAAGATCGGTGATTGAGAATGTGTGACTTTGGACACGAGCGTCACGACATGAAAATTTTGATAGGACCGGGAAACAATACAAATGCTAAATCTGTCAATCCAAAAATGTAAAGCGCTAGGCATGTAGATGCATGCATCTCTTAAGTAAATATAGCTTGCTGTTGGTAGTCAGAAATTTTAACTAAAACTCAAGTAAATATGTCATGCAGGTGACGGATGTGAGATTTTTTTAAGTAGTCTGAGATAAGTAAAACAATTTTTTACAATAATTTACATTTTAAAGATTGGTTGGACAATTTTTTCTTTTTATAAAGCAATAAAAATAAAATACTTTCACAATAATCATATTTAATATTAATTGAATAAATTGTTTGATTTTACTGTGAAAAAACAAAAAAAATTGTGTCGGGGGGATGAACCCCGGGCAGGCAATAGAACCCGGATCCTCTTCAAAAATGATGGGGCCCGCATCACCCCTCAAAATCGGCACACGCCTGGCCGGGTCGATCGACCTGGCAGGGCCCGCAGCCCGGCCAATCCCTCTGACCCGGCAAGGTACGTCGACCCGGACTCAGCAACTGGCGCAAGGCGGCCGAACCCAGCACGACCAAGACTTCCCCAACAAGCCGACCCCACCCGTGGCGTGCGCTGCAATCCAGCCACGTGTCAAGCTCCCGTCCCATCCAGGCCATACGATGGGACGAGACGTCAATCACCGATGACCGAGATAACAACGTTTTCACCCATGCCTATGGTCAGCCAGAACGTGGCAACAGTGCCCCTTACCTACACTACAAAAAAAATACACTTCCGTGATGATACGTGTTTGTCACAGTAGGTCGCGTTTTTTGTCATGCATGTACATCCATGACAAATTTATGACAGAATCAAGATAGTCATACCTGTGTTGTCGTAGAAGTGTTCCATGACATTACCAAAATTATCATCACGGAAGTATCCTCTTCCATGACGATAAATCGCGCGTCACAGAAGTGCTTTCGTCAAGGGTGACCGACACGTGGCATCCACCATAACGGAACGCCGTTAAGCTATCGGGCCGGGTTTTGGATCCGATAACCCGTTAACAGCCCCGACCAATGGGGATTTTCCACGTGTAAAATCATCATTGGCTGGAGGAAACACGTGTCTGCTCACCGTTGGGACAGACTTCATCCACTCATTGGACGGAAGACGCCTATGGTACGTCAACACGTGGCACGGCCCAACAGAGGCCCATTCCTGTGAAAAGGCCGGCCCAGTAAAAATTAGCAGGCCAGCCCATATAAGGCCTACTTGTGTCAGGTCCATTTAAGCCCACGGCCCATACGAGATGAGCCAATTCGGCCCGTCAACGGCCCGTTAAAGATTTGACACCATTGCAGCCCATCGTCTGTTCGAGCCCATTAACAGCCCGATATATATCTGGGCTCAATATCGGCCCGATGAGATTTTGGCCTGTTAACGGCCCATTTAATGGATGGGCCAATTTTCAAGATGTACATCTTTCGGTCTTTTAGCGACCCATTTAAATGTTGGGCTACTTTCCGGCCCGGTGTGTCTTTCAGCCTGTTGACGGCCAATAAATCTGATGGGCCATTTGTTGTCGGACCTGAGTTTCGGCCTTTTAGCGGCCCATTTAAGTGTTGGGCCAATTTTCTGGCCCGGTGTCACTTTCAGCCTGTTGATGACCCATAAATCAGTTGGGCCATTTTTAGTTGGACCTGAGTTTTGGCCTTTTAGCGACCCATTTAAGTGTTGGGCCAATTCCCGGCCCTGTCTGACTTTCGGCCTGTTAACGGACCATAAATGAGTTGGGCCATTTGTAGTCGGACCTTAGTTTTGGCCCTTTAAAGGCCCATGCCCTTCATGGTCCAATACCAGCCCGGTTTCTCTTTCGGCCTGCTAAAGGCCCACAACACAGTTGGGCCATTTACAATACGACCTGACTTTCGGCCTCTTAGCGTTCCATGGTCTTCATAGTCTAGTACAAGCCCGCTGTCTCTTTCGGCCTGCTAAAGGCCTACAGTATAGTTGGGCCATATGTAGCCCAAACTTAGTAACGGCCTGTTAACGGCCCGTGAAATAAAATGGGGCCACCTGTTGCCCGCTTCAATGTCGGCCTGTTAACGACCCAGGAGGTAAGAGGGCCGACCATTAACTTTCGGCCTAGTAACGGCCCATTAACTTAATGGGCCCACTAAAGTTCGTACATGTCTTTAGGCCAAATTAGATAATTTGAGCCCATTACGACGAGCAATTATGCACAGGACCAAAACCGATAACGCAAAGGTACGGCATACAGGGAATAATGTTGCACATCCAACATATATTACAGGAAATTACATCCACTGGGCAATCAAAGATTGATGCCAGTGCAAATAAATGAGCAGAACCTAACCATCTACAACGTCACAATCTGCAACCTCAGCATAGATGACACCCATAAGCATGTGGGCAAGTTCTTTCTGCTTTGCTACACTATCTCTGAAAACATTGATCAGTTGTTGTGTCGCACGACTCTGCACCTCTGATTCATCCACCATTTCCATCATTGCTTCAGCCATTAATTGGTTCACAAACATACATTTATTCCATTGCATTCGAGACAGAGGATACTGAACAGATTCAGATGGCGATTTTGGCAGGCTTGTATTATTGATAGTGGAGAGTGTCTCGACCACTGCATCATAACATAAATTAGGACGGGAACCAAACAGATTAATCATGAGTTATTGCCATATTACCTGGCCTAGATTTACTGGAAAGAAACAATGGGGTTGCCTTGCTGTTTTCAGAGTTTGTCTTCTTATCTTCACCAGCCTGCACAAAATTAACACACTAGCATTGCTATCATTGGCCAAGTCAGATAATAGGAAAGCAACATTGACACAACGAACGTTTGGGCAAGTAGCCTACACCAAATTAACACAATATGGCACAACTATCATTAGCCAAGTAAGGTAGTACGAAAGCAAAATTGACACAATGAATGAATGGGCAACCAGAGAAGCACTACAATTCAGTAATGTGCGTGATATGAGATAGTACATTCATGCAGCTTAGTATGCAAAACTACCAGGCAGTTTTCCTTACAAAAATCAACATTGGCGCCTTTAACATTTTGCTACAACTAATTTTAGATCAGATAAAGGTTAGATTCACGCCGATTAACAAAATACATGTTGATGTAAAAATATAGTGATATACAACATGTACTTACATCAGCATTGGAGCATAGAGAATTCCCGCGAGATATTTTCCTCGAATACGATCCCAATGGAGGAAGTCTTCTATCATTTAACCTTATTTTCTAAAAGAGAGATGGGTAAGAAACATGTAGAAAAAATGACCAGAATGCTATAAAATTTCATGATGCAAGGATACGCACACGCTTCTTAGAATGGAGTTGACATTCTTTTGCTGGATTGGAGCGGACTAGTTTTTTGGCCACTGGAATCTGCTTATTATCAGTGGGAGTTGGGTTTCTCTGTGCTGGAGCAGTATCTATGAAAAATGGAGTTGGTTTATTATCTCCTGGCGTTTGGATCTTTTGCAAAGACCTGGTTTGTAAACCTTCAGATTCTAACAGAGCCGTCTTCCCCTTGCATGCCTTATATAGAAGAATGGTGATTCAGTTATAAAACATGCTACAACAGAGATGGAATAGGTACTGAAAAATAGAAAGGCATGACATATTGACATGTATTCCCTCCATCCGGAAATAAATGGACGAGTCTAGATACATCCAGATTTATCCATTTCTGCGACATTTAATCCGGACGGAGGGAGTATGATGTAAGAGCTAGGGATACGACAGGACAACATAGTAAGAAAAACACTGAAAAACCCACTGCAGAACCAAAGTATTCAAACCCACTGATATGAGATAGTACACTCATGCAGCTCAGGATGCAAAACTACCAGGCAGTTTTCCTTGCAAAAATCAACATTGTGGCCTTTAATCATACATTTTGCTACAACTAAATTTAGATCAGATAAAGGTTGGATTCACGCCGATTAACAAAATACATGCTGATGTAAAAATATAGTGATATACAACAGGTACTTACATCTACATTGGAGCACAGAGAATTCCTGCAAGAATCTTTCCTCATAAACGATACCATTGCAGAAATTCTTCTATCTGTTAAGCTTATTTTCTAAAAGAGAGATGGGTAAGAAACATGTAGAAAATATGATCAGCATGCTATAAAATTTCATGATGCAAGGATACGCACACGCTTCTTAGATTGAGTTGACATATTTTTGCTCGACTGGAGCGGACTAGTTCTTTGGCCACTGGAATTTGCTTATATATTATCAATAGGAGTTGGGTTTCTTTGTGCTGGAGCAGTATCTATAAAAACTGGAGTTGGTTTATTATCTCCTGGCGTTTGGATCTTTTGTGAAGGCCTTGTTTGTAACCCTTCAGATTCTAACATAGTCATCTTCCCCTTGCATGCCTTGTATAGAAGAATGGTGCTTTAATTATAAAACATGCGACAGCAGAGAGATGGAATAGGTACTGAAGAATAGAAAGGCATGACATACTGACATGTATTCCCTCCATCCGGAAAAAAATGGATGGGTCTAGGCGTATTTCAGTTCTAGATACATCCTTTTTTATCCATTTCGGCAACATGTAATCCGGACGGAGGGAGTATGGTGTAAGAGCTAGGGATACGACAGGACAACACAGCAAAAAAAAACTAGTTGAATGTAAAACTATATGCTAGCGGAATACGTACAGAAATAACCAAGGCAACATACAGGTGTATGATTGGGAAAATAAGATGGCATTGCAACAGAGCACTAGAACAGCACTTCAATGTAAAAAAACATGGTATGGCAGACAAATGAAGTACATACTGATGAATAACAATGCATCAGATATTCAAAAGCATGATGTCCAAATTAAGCAGATGACATTGCGATAGAGTAGAATGACAGTACTTGAATTTGAAAACATGTTATCATGAATGGAATAGGTACTGAAAAACAGGAAGGCATGACATATTTACATGCATGATCAGCATGCTAAGCACATGGCATTGCAACAGAGTAGATACACTCCAGGACATTATATGCATGTTGTACCCATATCACAGGCCAAGTTAGAGCAAGGACCTTGTGGGGTGAAGAGGATTCATCATCTTTCTGCAAGTCTTCTGAAGAACTGCCTTTACCTGTTCCATCATATCGTGTATCATTGACATCAAGTTTATTGGCCTTTACATTGCTCCGTGAGGTTCTTGTGGATATATCAGTGTGTGCAATTATATCTGACATGCATGGAAGACAACTAGTAGTTAGATTTATGTAAATGAGTGCCTGTAGGAGACGACATAAATAGTAGGACTGGGGTTAACTAGCAGCAACAGGTCTCATAAACTAAAGGGAGAACACAGATGAAAGCTACAGAATATGTATCGTTTGTACTCGATATTAACTAGATGGCACACAAAAGTATTAAAGAACAACATAGGTAATACTAGAAGTGGTATAATACTATAATCACCAGCCTGTGGGATAGCATTGGTTGATGGATGATAACTATGGAATAGTGTTACCTAAAGAACAAGTATCTTAGCTGAACTATGGAACAGCGTGAACTCCTGAACAAGACCCGTAAGAGATCAGCATGAATATACAGTGAAATGTGATGATCTATTTTCCGTGCTTAGATGAATAACAAAGCCATAAATGTTGCACACAAGTAAGATGAGGGTACAACCTATCTGGCTGCCATCCATAGGAGTGAGCATCATGTGCTGACTTGTCGATGGCCCTGCAGTTGTTGTGGCTGTCCATGTAGGGCACGCGCATTCGATGCAGGGAACTGTTGAGTGGGGACTGTAGCTCCCTTCTGGTGTATGCTTCCCTTATTGGAGCAGCTGCGGTGAGTCGGAAGATGGTGTGTCTGAAGATGCAGATAACGCATAAAGTTAAGAACGACATATCAGTTTGATCCGAAGAAATACACTAAGGGGCTGTTTGGTTCTAGGCCTAGCATTGCCACACTTTGCCACACATTTTTGCCAAGCTTGCCTAAGGTTAGTTCATCAAAATGAGAGCCACAAGTTGGCAAGCCTAAGGGAATCTTGCCACATTTTTTATGTGTATGCCATGTGGGGCCCATGTGTGGCTTGCCTAAGATGTGGCTTGAACCAAACACTCACCTAAGTTGGTCAAACTTGCCTAACTTTAGGTGGGGCAATCTTTGGCAAAGTTAGTCACAAACCAAACAGGCCCTAAGAGATCAATAGCAAGGTACAAGAGTGGTCACACATCTGTTGACTGAAGACTAAGGGGCTATTTGGTTCTAGGCCTAGCATTGCCACACTTTGCCACACATTTTTGCCAAGCTTGCCTAAGGTTAGTTCATCAAAATGAGAGCCACAAGTTGGCAAGCCTAAGGGAATCTTGCCACATTTTTTATGTGTATGCCATGTGGGGCCCATGTGTGGCTTGCCTAAGATGTGGCTTGAACCAAACACTCACCTAAGTTGGTCAAACTTGCCTAACTTTAGGTGGGGCAATCTTTGGCAAAGTTAGTCACAAACCAAACAGGCCCTAAATTGGGGTCACACGATTTTATTTTATTTTGGTACTGTCCGATCTACGCCGGATGGCTTGATGGCCGTCTTGTGCCTTCCGGCTAACACTGTTCGGAATCTTCCCCGAAGAGCCAGCGACCAACGACAGAGCAGCCTGCCTCCGCCGTCCGTGGCCCCGTCCAAAACCCCGCTCCCCGCCCCACCGCACTGTCGTGGTTGCGCCGCCCCCGGGCCAATCCACAAGGACTCCCCGTCATCCAGATCCGGCGGCGGCAGTACCTTCAACCCACGCAACTCTAAAAGATAGCCATCTAAGCGCTGCTTCCACAACGAACTTGCGGCCCCGCACCCTTACATTAGACACCAGCCAACCGACAGCCTAGGAGCTCCGCCGCCTCGAGGGGTGCTGCTTCCCATTGGGAATCGATTGGCCCAAAATAAAAATTCAGACAACTGATGCCTAAATAAAGTGATTTCAGATGAGGGTGCGACCTATCTGGCGGCATGGTGAAGTAGGAAGGTCTAGCTACCGAGTCGATGAGGCCAGCGCGGTTGCGGTGGTGACCGGCGGCAGGGAAAGAGCGATGTCGCGACGGTCGACGGCTACGCGGAAGCAGCGCTAGGACTCTGGACGGAACCGAACTTGGAGCCACTCCGGCACCGTGAACAACGGCGGGGGTGAATCGGCTCCGGTACGGTTCACGCGGCCGTCGTCGAGGAAGCACCAGCAGCACGGAGTAAGAGGCACATGGCCCAGTGCACGACGGCAATTGGACAGCGTCTCCGGCATTAGGGAGGAGGGCGGCTGTGAAATTGGTGCGGTGGGGGGCGCCATGGAGGTGGGGCTGAGGTTTCGCGGCTCTGGAGAAGGGAGCTTCCCAGGGAGAAGGTGATTTGGCGCCCACGAGCTATGAATGGGGGCGGGGGGGGGGGGATTGGGAGGGGAGTGGAAGCATGTCTTACGGACGCATTTATCTGAAATGTGAGGGGGAGTTACAGTTCTACCCTTTCCTATAGGCTTCTCGGCTTGGGTCTGTGTACTGAGGGTCGGGGATAATAGAGTAACTTTGCTTCTCCCCAAATAGTGGGCGGGAGCGATTTCGGGCGAGGAGGGCGT
>NC_057798.1:753205486-753226188 GCF_018294505.1 Triticum aestivum | reverse complement strand
GGCCCAGTGCACGACGGCAATTGGACAGCGTCTCCGGCATTAGGGAGGAGGGCGGCTGTGAAATTGGTGCGGTGGGGGGCGCCATGGAGGTGGGGCTGAGGTTTCGCGGCTCTGGAGAAGGGAGCTTCCCAGGGAGAAGGTGATTTGGCGCCCACGAGCTATGAATGGGGGCGGGCGGGGGGGGATTGGGAGGGGAGTGGAAGCATGTCTTACGGACGCATTTATCTGAAATGTGAGGGGGAGTTACAGTTCTACCCTTTCCTATAGGCTTCTCGGCTTGGGTCTGTGTACTGAGGGTCGGGGATAATAGAGTAACTTTGCTTCTCCCCAAATAGTGGGCGGGAGCGATTTCGGGCGAGGAGGGCGTGTTTTGAACTATAGTGGGCGCGAGCGAATTCGGGCGAGGAGAGCGTGTTTTGAAATAATGGGTGCGAGCTATTTCGGGCGAGGAGAGCGTGTTTTGCCGACCATGGTTTATGAATTATTCGGCACATGTCATTTCGGCCGAGGAGAAGGCGCGCTTGGATGAAGTTACGAACCTACCCTCGATGTACAACGGGCCAACTGATGTGTGTCCCACATAGGACGGTAATTTCGCGTCTCCCATTTATTTGCTCGGGCGAATTCCACCGAGCAGAGAGGATGTTTAACGGTTCGTTCAAATTTTGGGAGAATGAGCATCCATGTCTACCTTACCAATTCGATTCGAATCAAATTTTAAAATATTAGCTTGCCACTTCTTTTTTAGATGGAGAGATGATGCTCGGGAGTAATGTGTTTTTACATGCTCGTTGCTAGCGATTTACTATATGACAAATAGTTGGCTCACTCAAAAACGCGAATCAAACCCAAAATGAAATATCTCGATTCAATGAACTAGCTCGTTCAGTAGGTCAAAATAGTGAACTAAATCCAAAATTGAACACCTCAATCGAGTAGCATGTTGTACAGTATTAAAGTACTCCATGAACATGTTGAAAGTCAAATTAATGAACTTGTTTGATATACGCATATATCCGTTCATGTGTGGATTGCAGACAACATGGTCTCCAATTTAAATATTTGAATGCAAGTTTATATCATTCTTTGATGCATAAAACGCGACCTCCCCCTCTCCCGGACTCCTGTTCTCTCTCTCTCTCTCTCTCTCACTCTCTCGCCGACAATCTTCAATTCTGTCGCATGCATCCGACACAAAAAGCTTGTTGGTCCCTCTCCCTTTCTCTCTCTCTATGTGTGTGGGGGGGTCTTTCTAGTCCGCATTCATACATACACCATCTATAGGTCTCTCTCGCACACTATGTATGATACTCTAGCTAGTCCAAGCTAGATATCTTGGGTGCACTCATCGTACGCACACAAATTCCTTGGCTCTTTTCCCATAACTCTCTCATGCACCACTATGTCGTCTCGGAGCTCTTCCCCCCTCTCTCAAACTCTCCATCCACCTGGGTCACACATACACATGCATATCTCACTCGCACTCGATAGGCCCATCTAAAACTCTATCTGTCTCCATCGTTCTCTCTCCATCTCACACGCACACACACACACAATCTCATGCCCAGCTAGCCAAGTATGATGGTCTCTCACTCAATTGTAGGCACATGCAGTCCCCCCTATATGTATATGACTAGCTAATCTTAGTCTCCATCACAAACATGTTCATGGTCTATCTCGATTTCTCATGGGGCATCTTTCTATTGCGCACGCACTCCCTCGATCTCCCACCCCTATAGTCCCCTCACGATCTCGAGGGGATCTCTCTATCACAAACACACCCTCTCTCCCTCCCCTTGCGTCCATGCCATCCATGTGTCCCTCTCGACATTTTTTCCTTGTTGGCCAGACCTCTATTGGACATGTGCTACAGGGGTGTCTCTCTCTATTGCAAACAATCACACACTAGCTATCTTCGTGTATCTCCTCGCCTCGGTTTTCCATCTCGGAGATGCATGTGTGATATGTTTGCATAAGAAACAAAAAAACACACTCTCTCTCTCTAATTTATCGTTTGTTGTCACTTTCTCTTTCACACACATACTCTTTTTGCACACTTACTCATTCTCCTTCACACACACTTGATCTGTCTCGACTGAGGCACTCACCTCCGTCCATAGCACATAGATTTATTGAAAAGTCAAACATCACAAAGTTTGACCATGTACATGGAGAAAAAGAATTACATCTAGTACGGCAAACATATACCATTAGATTCACCATGAGATGTAGTTTTGTATGATGTATCTTTGGTATTGTAGATATAAATAACATTTGTGTAAACCTGATCAAAGTTTCCAAAGTTTGACTTCTAAAAATTTACATGCACTCCATTATCGAGCGGATAGAATATCTCGTTCCCCCTCTCAGCTATCTGACGCACCACTCAGCCATATTGGGGCTCCTCAATCTCTCTCAAACTTTATTGGTCAGTTTGGTTCGTGACCTGACCCTCATGCCTTGATGGTCAGTACTGCCTGGTGTGGACGTGAGATGTAAAATATTTCTGCCTGGCCAGGCTTGTGTGGTGCTGAAGCGTTTGGTTCATGCCTGGGCCAGGTAAAGCATCAACGTCCCATCAATCAATCCATGCATCAATTATTTAATGCTAATATCCATCCATGTTGCTGTTAGCCTCGTGGCCGCACGACCAGGCATGGCCAGGCATTCGAAATCGGTCGCTTGGGCCAGGCTACTTGCAGTGTGTGGATTTCAGCCAGGCTAATTAAAGTGCAAGGGAACCCAGCCCAGGCGGGCTTTCTTTTTCATAGGGTAGCAACCAAACAAGCGTGCATGAAATCTAGCCACAACCCCAGGCCAAGCAAAAGATGCTCACGACGCAAGCCAAACGGGCCTTATATCTCCCTGGTTCACACATACACATGTCTCGCTCGCGCTATACATATAGACCCATCCAACACTCTCCGCCCTTGTTCCCTCTCCATGTGACACGCACCCCCCTAAGTACCATAATCCCTCACTCCATCATAGGCTCTGTTTGGATCCATGGGTTAGTTCGGAGTCAACTAACCCAAAAAGATCCAAACAGGAGGGTTAGTTTAGGTTAGATGCATCTAACCCATCCAAAAAAACTAACCCATCCAAGAGGTGCTTATTTGGGTTAGTTCTTCTCGGGACCACTAATAAACACTTTTTTCTCTCGCTCTCCCCGCAGCAGATCCCTCCCCACTTCCTCGAAGCTTCTCGTCCTCTCTCTCCCTCCCTCTCGCACCGCCCGTGAAGGTGCCTCGCCATATCCGCGCTCCATCTAACCCTACCATCCAAACACCTCTTTACTTAGAGTTAGTTCAGGGTTAGAATCTAACTCTAACCTCTAACTGAGTTAGAGTATCCAAACAGGGCCATAGGCGCAAGCACTCCCCCCCTCCTAAGTATGATTATCTCTTACTAGCCATCAGGAACACACATATTGTCTCCTTCCATCCATACGTCTATCTCGATATCTCTCGGGGCATCTTCTATTGTGCACACACCTTGTCACTCGATCTCCCACCCACGTAGTCCCATCACGATCTCCAGGGGATCTCTCTATGACAAACATACACTCTCTCCTCCCCGTGTATGCATTTTCTTCGTACGTCTCTCTCGACCTCTCTCCCTTGTTTGTCAGACCCCTCTTGGCCACGTGCTAGGGGTCTTCCTCTCTCGGTTCCAAACAACCACACACTATCACCTCACCTTGCCTCTGTTGTCGAAGATGCATGTGTGATATGTTTGCATAAGACACGCACGCTTTTTCTCCACTTTTATCGTGTGTTGTCCATGTCTCTTTCACACACGCACACACACTTTTTTCACTCTCTCTCTCTCTCTCTCTCTCTCTCTCTCTCTCTCTCTCTCTCTCTCTCGTCAGGGACTCTGTCACGTCCATAAGCATATGGATGTTTTGAAAAGTCAAACCTCAGAAAAGTTTGACTAGGTATATGTGGAGAAAAACATTTACATCTGGAATGATCATTAGATTCATCACAACATGTACTTACTTCATACTATCATTTATGTTTGGTATTGCCGATATAAGTAATTTCTTTATAAACTTGGTCAAAGTTTCAAAAGTTTGACCTTAAAAAAATGTTGTAACTACATTATCGAACGGAGGGAGTAGCTCTTTCTCTCTCTCTCTGCTATCTCTCACGGGCCTCCCCTCTCACTCGAACTCTCTATACCGACGGATTATATGCTCACTGTGTCAGCGTATAGCTCTGTATATTGTTTAGTTGACTGGTCAACCAATCCACATGCTGCGTTGTCAGCTCGTGTTCTGTATCTTGGTGTGCTGGCCCATGTGGCAGTGGGTGAAAATAAGTAAACTAGAGGCCCATCTGACACGCGGTGAAGGAAACAAAGTTGAAACCACTCAGGGTAGCACCCCGCACGCTAGTAAATTGAGGGCGCATTGAGGACAAACTTCTTGCGCGCGAAGGACGCACTCACGCACAATTCACCACTGCGCGACGGCATGCATAGAAGGACGCACTCGCGCACACCCATCACACAACACACACCAGCACACGTGTACACCAGCGTCGCCGCCGGTTGAGATGGACGGCGAGGCAGCCAACAAGCGGAGGCCGCTCGAGCCAAAACCGCATCCGGCAAGCCTGGACTTCATCAGTAGCCTCCCCGACGACATGCTGCTCGTCATCATCGGCCTCCTCCCCACCAAATCTGCCGTGCGGACCGCCTGCTCTCCCGGCGATGGCGCCCCCTCTGGCGCTGCGTCCCCCTCAACCTCACCGTCGACAGCTGCCTCTGCGACGGGGATTGCAAACGCATGGCCGCGGTCTCCAAGATCCTTTCGTCACACCCTGGGCCAGCCAGACACCTTGACATCTGCATGTTTAGTACCAACTGCAAGGTCCAACCCAAGTTCGACGAGTGGTTCTTATCCCCCGCCCTAGATCAGCTCGAGGAGCTCAGCTTTGAAGCTGGACGATGTCGCTCTCTGCCGTTGCCCGCGCTCCGCCTCACGCCAACGCTGCGCCGTGCCAGCTTCAGCTCCTGCTATCTTCCCCTGATTAATGTCGCGCCCGCCCTTCTTCTCCCTCAACTCAAGCAGCTCGACCTCTTCGATGTTGTCATCTTGAAGAAGGCTATGGAGCACCTGCTCCGCAGCTGTACTGCGCTCGAGTACCTTCGTCTTGAGCAGATCCACGGGTTCATTAGCCTCCACATCGCCTCGACGAATCTCCGATGGATTTATGTGTCTTGCTGGCCCCGCAACAAGACATAAATTGGGAAGAGATCACTCCAGCTATTCCACGTTATGGTCATTGAGAATGCGCCTTTCCTTGAGAGATTGCTTGTATCGGATCTAGAAGGTCCAACAAAAATCAGGGTCATTGACGCGCCAAAATTGACAGCGTTGGTGTACTCGTCTGCCAAATTCTCCGAACTCTTTATTGGATCCGTAATCGTTCAGGTACAGCACTCATCTTCTTCTCCATCTTCTTGAAATTCACATTTTTAAATTTCTTCTTGATGTATTTATGACCGTCTTCCAGAAAATGATTCCCACAAGCTTGACCCAGTCCACGCGCACAGTGAAGATCTTAGCACTAAAATCTATCGGCCCCAATCTGGATCAAGTTGTTGGATTCCTTACATGCTTTCCATGCACGGAGAAGCTACTCATCAAGGTGAAACTTCTTTCCTATTAGTAAACGGTAATCACAACGTAGCTCAATTTTTTCGTAATTTTCCCAAATTACGATGACAAGTGTAGTGTTCAAAACTACATCCACGCACTGCACCGAAAGAAATGTTTTTAGTATTTTTCTCACGTGATCACCTGCATCATTTTTATGTTGTACTGCTATAGTAGCCTAGGCTAGTCATAGTGGAAAGTAACTTAGACTACTCCAGTAACTCTATGGTTACCCTAAGGGCAAGTACTACCTCCATCTTGGTTTACTCTTCCAATTTTGTAGTATCAAAATTTGACCATAGATTTAACTGACAAAATGTTAATGCATGTCACTAAGAACTATATTGTTGGATTCGTATTTGAACATAATTTCAAATGGTGTAATTTTTAGTGACATGCATTGGCATTTTCTTAGATAAATCTATGGTCAAAATTTTATACTAAATACGAGGTAGTATTCCCTCCGTCCCAAAATTCTTGTCTTACATTTGTTTAGATACGGATGTATCTAACACTAAAATGTAACTAGATACATCCGTATTTAGACAAATTTAAGACAAGAATTTTGGGACGGAGGGAGTACAAAAGTGGGCTATGTAGGCCAAAACATGTGCCAAATTCACTTGTGATGCATTTGGCATCGATGACTCTCCATTACTCACCTGGGGCCAAATTAACTCACGCAATGAAAAAACACTGCATAGGAGAGAGAGAGGACTGAGGCAATAAAAAACACTTGTTTGGGAGAGTGAGAGGCTGGTGTAGTTGGTTTGATTGATTTGTTTATACATGTGGGTCTGTGTGCACAGCTGTGCCAACTCTCTCACATCGCGAGAGCGGTGCCAAAATCTTTTGATTTGACATCGATGCGTATTATGTGGCATAGTTTTGCGAAATATGGCATCGGCCACATAGTGGAAGGCAACAAATGCCCAAGCTCTTCACGTGCTCCTAGTTAAATGAGAGGAAACAGAAACAGATACAGAGAGAGAGAGGGAGAGAGAGAGAGTGAAAAAATATCACTAGCCAGCCAACCCTATCGTATGAGCGAATGATATTGGTACCTCTTGATGACACGGCAATCTTATGCAGCCAGCTGCTCTAATATGTTCTCTTCTTTGCAGATAAAAAAAGACCCGAAAGTGAAAAATGTGCTGCACTATAACAATCTCATCGAATGCCTTGATCTCCATCTTACAGAAATTGATTTGATCAACTACCAAGGCAGCACATCTGAGATTAAATTGGCCAGGTTCTTTGTTCTGGAGGCAAGTGTGCTCAAGGTAATGAGGTTTGGCGTTCTCTGGCGCAACAATGAATGGCGTGCTGATCACCGCAAGCGTCTAAGCCTAAATGACAAATCTCCACAGAAGCTGAATTTGTTTTTGAAACATCAAGTGGCCAGAGACTCGAAAACTTATTTTCCCATTAGTGACTTGTCAGGGCGATGGATTTTAATTTGTACGATAACGCTGCATCCACCTAAAGTAACGAAAGTTCTTACGTGAACTTCCTAGTAATTCCCTCTTCCTAGGTGCAGCATTACTCCTAACATTTGTAATATCAGTTTGAAACTTGTAATATTGCCGTGTCCTATTCCCGCGTTTTCAAAATCCTGCGAATCAAACAGGTCCTGAGTTGGTGATGATGCTGTCCCTCCCATCTTTCACCAGTAGCCGTCGGATCTACATCTGACGCATACAAACCAAGATTCTCCATTTTTGCAAAAAGATGCCAACACTTGTTCCCTATTTACAAACAACTCCTTGTCTCTCACAATCAGCCTTATCTCATCCCCACCACATCTAGAAGGCCGTGGAAAAATCTGGCGTGATGGCCGCTGCCGGAGCAGTCCACCCCCAATCTTGGTGTTCCGTGCAATGCACGGGCATCTACGCACTGGAAATTATGTCGAACAGGGCTAGTTGTAAGCAGGCTAGCTCTACAGCCATGATGATAGTGACTGCAGATGGTGAGGCTGACTATGGTATGCCGAACACGGCGCCTATACTCAGGTGTCATCTCTGGCGCAGGGTCTTCTCACTTCACTGTGAGGAGCAGCACGTAATAATTTGACCAACGGGTAGTACAGTGCTAGTACCCCTAGGAGTACTACATTGGTAGTACTACTACTAGTACTAGTAGCACCACTGTCTGGATTTAGGAGTACTACCACGTCCATCTGGATTTTAGTATTTGACTAGCAATATCTAGTAATGCATGTCACAAAAAATGTACTACTCCCTTTGTAAATAAATACATGGTGTTTTATTCCTATCGGCGAGAGAACTTAATGTTTTCTTTCTAACTAGAGTCTTAATAGGATTACATGCAATGAACTAAACACTGCATGTCATTTTTGGTAGTCTCAAGTCATTGAAAGCATGCACGGCCCACATCTCTCATTGGTTGATATGTCACGAAAGTTAATGCACCGTCCCTAAGTGTTTTGGGATTATTTGGTTTTCGTAATGTGACTTACACAACATTTTTGTTTACATGCATTAACATTTTATTAGTTAAATCAAAGGTCAAAACTTGGCGCAAAATGCAAAGGGAACCAATAAACCAGTAAACATCAAACTTCTCTTGTTTGGCCCCAACTAGAGGTTCGGTGAGATGACTATACTGCACCGGCACAGAGGGGGGCGCAGCTTCATTGACTTACGACAACAGCCTTTGGGTGAATGACACGTGGGCCCAGGGGGTGGCTGGCCCACCTATCATACAGCCAAAGGCAGGTGCAGTAGAGGGCCGAGGAGTAGTACAAAATCCTACGCACCTACGCACGCTAACCAAGGGCAAGAGTGATCACTCGAATCACAAGATCAGTTGACTAGAGAAGCTAAGCTAGACCCATGGAGGCGATGAGCATGAGCATCAGCCGGCTGTGCCAAATGGTCCACGACGCCGGCCTGCGGCCCGGTAACGAGGAACGTCTCCAGGTAGTATTGCTTGAGGCCGACAAGGCGAGGGGCCGCTTGGACGACAGCTTCGTATCCTTATTCGACGAGGTCCTCATTGGTTTCCTCGACAAGTTCACCATCGTCAAGAAGCTCATGGACGACTTTGACGTAAGCCTTCAGCCAACGCGCCCAGGCTCTGCGATGCCCGCCACCCTCAATGGGCACTATGGTGACAACCTCTTCGACGCACTGGTGGCCCTGCGACTGCCCGCCGTCGCGCCGGAGAATGTCCACCTTGAGGTTGCGCTCGCCACGCAGTGCCTGGCGCAGCAAGACACCATGGACATAATCACCCACGTCTACGCGCATGCAAGAGGAGGACGATAGGACGCTGGCCTTCTTGGACCGCAGGGCTACCTTGGACGCACTGTTCAGAAGCACGTTGAGCTTGCCGCCAACACCGCTGCTCCTCACACGTCGGTTGGTGACCCAGCGCACTAGGGCGTGAGGATGTCGTTGATGGATCCATATGTATTTTTATCTTTCCGTCAAATCCATGTAGTAGTATATGATACTACAGTAATTATCTTACCTTTCGCATCAACATCATAATTTTCGTACGTACTCCATGCATGAACGGCGCCAGAACCAAACTTGTCATTACTCTAGGAAAAATCGTTATTTTCTATTTATCGATCGCGCCATGGAGCAGAACCAAATTTTACAAGTTACAAGTTCAAAAGGAAAAGCCTACCGTGTTCGCGTCGCACCCACACACGGTTGGTCCGGCACGCCGCTCAAGCGGGAATGCGTGCGGTGTTGCATTTTCACTTACAAGTGGGACCGTAGTTGAGAAAACCGACTATCGGCAAACCCCCACCCCGCCCACCGCGCGATGGCTGAGAAAACAGGAGGGAGAAGAGATGGTTGTAGCACGGACTGAAGGAAATATGCCCTAGAGGCAATAATAAAGTTATTATTTATTTCCTTATATCATGATAAATGTTTATTATTCATGCTAGAATTGTATTAACCGGAAACATAATACATGTGTGAATACATAGACAAACAGAGTGTCACTAGTATGCCTCTACTTGACTAGCTCGTTAATCAAAGATGGTTATGTTTCCTAACCATGAACAATGAGTTGTTATTTGATTAACGAGGTCACATCATTAGTAGAATGATCTGATTGACATGACCCATTCCATTAGCTTAGCACCTGATCGTTTAGTATGTTGCTATTGCTTTCTTCATGACTTATACATGTTCCTATGACTATGAGATTATGCAACTCCCGTTTACCGGAGGAACACTTTGGGTACTACCAAACGTCACAACGTAAATGGGTGATTATAAAGGAGTACTACAGGTGTCTCCAATGGTCGATGTTGGGTTGGCGTATTTCGAGATTAGGATTTGTCACTCCGATTGTCGGAGAGGTATCTCTGGGCCCTCTCGGTAATGCACATCACATAAGCCTTGCAAGCACTGCAACTAATATGTTAGTTGTGAGATGATGTATTACGGAACGAGTAAAGAGACTTGCCGGTAACGAGATTGAACTAGGTATTGGATACCGACGATCAAATCTCGGGCAAGTAACATACCGATGACAAAGGGAACAACGTATGTTGTTATGCGGTCTGACCGACAAAGATCTTCGTAGAATATGTAGGAGCCAATATGGGCATCCAGGTCCCGCTATTGGTTATTGACCGGAGACATGTCTCGGTCATGTCTACATTGTTCTCGAACCCGTAGGGTCCGCACGCTTAAGGTTACGATGACAGTTATATTATGAGTTTATGCATTTTGATGTACCGAAGGAGTTCGGAGTCCCGGATGAGATCGGGGACATGACGAGGAGTCTCGAAATGGTCGAGACGTAAAGATCGATATATTGGACGACTATATTCGGACATCGGAAAGGTTCCGAGTGATTCGGGTATTTTTCGGAGTACCGGGTAGTTACGGGAGAAGTAATGGGCCTTGATGGGCTTTAGTGGGAAGAGGAAAAAGGCTGCTGCGCCCCCCCTCCCCTTTGGTCCGAATTGGACTAGGGAAAAGGGAGCCGGCCACCTCTCCTTCTCCTCCTATTCCTTCTCCCTTCCTCCCCTCTTGGTGGACTCCTACTAGGACTTGGAGTCCTAGTAGGACTCCCTATCCTGGCCGCACCTTTGCCTTGGCCGGCCTCCTCCTCCTCCATCCTTTATATACGGAGGCAGGGGCACCTCTAAACACACAAGTTGACACAAGTTGATCCACGTGATCGATTCCTTAGCCGTGTGCGGTGCCCCCTGCCACCATATTCCTCGATAATACTGTAGCGGAGTTTAGGCGAAGCCCTGCTGCTGTAGTTCATCAAGATCGTCACCACGCCGTCGTGCTGACGAAACTCTTCCCCGACACTTTGCTGGATCGGAGTCCGGGGATCGTCATCGGGCTGAACGTGTGCTCGAACTCGGAGGTGCCGTAGTTTCGGTGCTTGATCGGTTGGATCGTGAAGACGTACGACTACTTCCTCTACGTCATGTCATCGCTTCCGCAGTCGGTCTGCGTTGGGTACGTAGACAACACTCTCCCCTCGTTGCTATGCATCACATGATCCTGTGTGCGCGTAGGAAAATTTTTGAAATTACTACGAAACCCAACAGTGGCATCCGAGCCTAGGTTAATGATGTTGATGTTATATGCACGAGTAGAACACAAGTGAGTTGTGGACGATACAAGTCATACTGCCTACCAGCATGTCATATTTTGGTTCAGCGGTATTGTTGGACGAGACGACCCGGACCAACCTTACGCGTACGCTTACGCGAGACCGGTTCCCTCGACGTGCTTTGCACAGAGATGGCTTGCGGGCGACTGCCTCTCCAACTTTAGTTGAACCAAGTATGGCTACGCCCGGTCCTTGCGAAGGTTAAAACGGAGTCTATTTGACAAACTATCGTTGTGGTTTTGATGCGTAGGTGAGATTGGTTCTTACTTAAGCCCGTAGCAGCCACGTAAAACATGCAACAACAAAGTAGAGGACGTCTAACTTGTTTTTGCAGGGCATGTTGTGTTGTGATATGGTCAAGGCATGATGCTGAATTTTATTGTATGAGATGATCATGTTTTGTAACCAAGTTATCGGCAACTGGCAGGAGCCATATGGTTGTCGCTTTATTGTATGCAATGCAATCGCGATGTAATGCTTTACTTTATTACTAAACGGTAGTGATAGTCGTGGAAGCATAAGATTGGCGAGACGACAACAATGCTACGATGGAGATCAAGGTGTCGCGCCGGTGACGATGGTGATCATGACGGTGCTTCGGAGATGGAGATCACAAGCACAAGATGATGATGGCCATATCATATCACTTATATTGATTGCATGTGATGTTTATCTTTTTATGCATCTTATCTTGCTTTGATTGACGGTAGCATTATAAGATGATCTCTCACTAAATTATCAAGAAGTGTTCTCCCTGAGTATGCACCGTTGCAAAAGTTCTTCGTGCTGAGACACCACGTGATGATCGGGTGTGATAGGCTCTACGTTCAAATACAACGGGTGCAAAACAGTTGCGCACGCAGAATACTCAGGTTAAACTTGACGAGCCTAGCATATGCAGATATGGCCTCGGAACACGGAGACCGAAAGGTCGAGCGTGAATCATATAGTAGATATGATCAACATAAAGATGTTCACCGATGAAACTACTCCATCTCACGTGATGATCGGTCATGGTTTAGTTGATTTGGATCACGTGATCACTTAGAGGATTAGAGGGATGTCTATCTAAGTGGGAGTTCTTAAGTAATATGATTAAATTGAACTTAAATTTATCATGAACTTAGTCCTGGTAGTATTTTGCA
Organism: Triticum aestivum; assembly: GCF_018294505.1. Lineage (NCBI taxonomy): Eukaryota > Viridiplantae > Streptophyta > Magnoliopsida > Poales > Poaceae > Triticum > Triticum aestivum. Next base: position 753,213,747 of record NC_057798.1, on the reverse strand, counting down.
AATCATGTTGTAGATCAATAGCTCGCGTTGTTGCTTCCCTGTGTTTATTTTGATATGTTCCTAGAGAAAATTGTGTTGAAAAATGTTAGTAGCAATGTTGCGGATTTGATCCGTGATCTGAGGTTAAATCCTCATTGCTGCACAGAAGAATTATGTCCTTAATGCACCGCTAGGTGACAGACCTATTGCAGGAGCAGATGCAGAAGTTATGAACGTCTGGCTAGCTCAATATGATGACTACTTGATAGTTTAGTGCACCATGCTTAACGGCTTAGAATCGGGACTTCAAAGATGTTTTGAACGTCATGGACCATATGAGATGTTCCAGGAATTGAAGTTAATATTTCAAGCAAATACCCGAGTTGAGAGATATGAAGTCTCCAACAAGTTCTATAGCTAAAAGATGGAGGAGAATCGCTCAACTAGTGAGCATGTGCTCAGATTGTCTGGGTACTTCAATCGCTTGAATTCAGTGGGAGTTAATCTTCCAGATAAGATAGTGATTGACAGAATTCTCTAGTCACCATCACCAAGTTAGTAGAACTTCGTGATGAACTATAGTATGCAAGGGATGATGAAAATGATTCCCGAGCTCTTCGTGATGTTGAAATCAACGAAGGTAGAAATCAAGAAAGAGCATCAAGTGTTGATGGTTGACAAGATCACTAGTTTCAAGAAAAGGGCAAAGGGAAAGAAAGGGGAACTTCAAGTAGATTGACAAGCAAGTTGTCACTCCCACGAAGAAGTCCGAAGCTGAACCAAAGCCTAAAACTGAGTGCTTACACTGCAAAGGAAATGGTCACTGGAAGCAGAACTACCCTAAATATTTGGTGGATAAGAAGGATGGCAAAGTGAAAAAGGGTATATTTGATATACAGGTGTTTGATGTGTGCTTTACTAGTGTTTATAGCAACCCCTCGGTATTTGGTACTGGTTCAGTTGCTAAGAGTAGTAACTCGAAACGGGAGTTGCAGAATAAACAGAAACTAGTTAAGGGTGAAGTGATGATGTGTGTTGAAAGTAGTTTCAAGATTGATATGATCATCATCGCACACTCCCTATTCTTTCGGGATTAGTGTTGAACCTAAATAAATGTTATTTGGTGTTTGCGTTGAGCATGAATATGATTTGATCATGTTTATTGCAATACGGTTATTCATTTAAGTAAGAGAATAAACTGTTGTTCTATTTACATGAATAAAACCTTATATGGTTACACACCCAATGAAAATGGTTCATTGGATCTCGATCGTAGTGATACACATATTCATAATATTGATGCCAAAAAGATGCAAAGTTAATAATGATAAGTGCAACTTATTTGTGGCACTGCCGTTTGGGTCATATCGGTGTAAAGCGCATGAAGAAACTCCATAAAGATGGATTTTCGGAATCACTTGGTTATGAATCATTTGATGCTTGCGAACCGTGCCTTTTGGGCAAGATGACTAAAACTCCGTTCTTCGGAACAATGGAACGAGTTACTGACTTGTTGGAAATAATACATACCGATGTATGCGATCCAATGAGTGCTGTTGCTCGTGGCAAGCATCGTTGTTTTCTGACCTTCACAAGATGATTTGAGCAGATATGGGTATATCTACTTGATGAAACATAAGTCTGAAATAGTTGAAAGGTTCAAAGAATTTCAGAGTGAAGTGGAAAAATCATCGTAACAAGAAAATAAAGTTTCTGCGATCTGATCGCGGAGACAAATATTTGAGTTACGAGTTTGGTCTTCAATTAAAACAATGTGGAATAGTTTCACAGCTCACGCCACTTGGAACACCACATCGTTATGGTGTGTCCGAACATCGTAACCGCACTTTATTTGATATGGTGCGATCTATGATATCTCTTTACCACTATCGTTTTGGGGTTATGCATTAGAGACAGCTGCATTCACGTTTTAAAATAGGGCACCATCAAAATCCGTTGAGACGACGCCTTATGAACTGTGGTTTAGCAAGAAACCAAAGTTGTCGTTTCTTAAATTTGGGGTTGCGATGCTTATATGAAAAAGTTTCATCCTGATAAGCTCAAACTCAAATCGGAGAAGTGCGTCTTCATAGGATATCCAAAGGAAACTATTGGATACACCTTCTATCACAGATCCGAAAGGCAAGACTTTTGTTGCTAAATTCGGAAACTTTCTGGAGAAGGAGTTTCTCTCGAAAGAAGTGAGTGGGAGGAAAGTAGAACTTGACGAGGTAACTATACCTGCTCCCTTACTGGAAAGTAGTTCATCACAGAAAACTGTTTCAGTGACATCTACACCAGTCAGTGAGGAAGCCAATGATAATGATCATGAAACTTCAGATCAAGATACTACTGAACTTCGTAGATCAACCAGAGTAAGATCCGCACCAGAGTGGTACGGTAATCCTGTTCTGGAGGTCATGCTACTAGATCATGATGAACCTACGAACTATGAAGAAGCGATGGTGAGCCCAGATTCCGCAAAGTGGCTAGAAGCCATGAAATCTGAGATATGATCCATGTATGAGAACAAAGTGTAGACTTTGATTGACTTGCCCGATGATCGGTGAGTCATTAAGAATAAATGGATCTTCAAGAGGAAGACAGACGTTGATAGAAGTGTTACTATCTACAAAGCTAGACTTGTCGAAAAAGGTTTTTGACAAAGTTCAAGGTGTTGAATACGATGAGATTTTCTTGCTCGTATCGATGCTTAAAAGTCTGTCCGAATCATGTTAGCAATTGCCGCATTTTATGAAATCTGGCAAATGGATAAACAAAACTGCATTCCTTAATGGATTTATTAAAGAAGAGTTGTATATGATGCAACCAGAAGGTTTTGTCAATCCAAAGGGAGCTAACAAAGTGTGCAAGCTCCAGCGATCCATTTATGGACTGGTGTAAGCCTCTCAGAGTTGGAATAAACGTTTTGATAGTGTGATCAAAGCATTTGGTTTTATACAGACTTTTGGAGAAGCCTGTATTTACAAGAAAGTGAGTGGGAGCTCTGTAGCATTTCTGATATTATATGTGGATGACATATTATTGATTGGAAATGATATAGAATTTCTGGATAGCATAAAGGGATACTTGAATAAAAGTTTTTCAAGAAAACACCTCAGTAAAAGCTACTTATATATTGAGAATCAAGATCTATTGAGATAGATCAAGACACTTGATAAGATTTTCAATGACTACATACCTTGGCAAGATTTTGAAATAGTTCAAAATGGAACAGTTAAAGAAAGAGTTCTTGCCTGTGTTGCAAAGGTATGAAATTGAGTAAGACTCAAATCCCGATCACAGCAGAAAATAGAAAGAGAATGAAAAGTCATTCCCTATGCCTCAGTCATAGGTTCTATAAAGTATGCTATGCTATGTACCAGACCTATTGTATACCTTGCTCTGTATTTGGCAAGGGAGTACAATAGTGATCTAGGAGTAGATCACTGGACATTGGTCAAGAATATCCTTAGTAAGGACTAAGGAGATGTTTCTCGATTATGGAAGTGATAAAAGAGTTTGTTGTAAAAGTTACATCAGTGCAAACTTTTACACTGATCCAGATGACTCTAAGTCTCAATCTGGATACATATTGAAAGTGGGAGCAATTAGCTAGAGTAGCTCCGCACAGAGCATTGTAGACATAGGATATTTGCAAAATACATACGGCTCTGAATATGACAGACCCGTTGACTAAGCTTCTCTCACGAGCAAAACATGATCACACCTTAGTACTCTTTGGGTGTTAATCACATAGCGATGTAAACTAGATTACTGAATCTAGTAAACCCTTTGGGTGTTGGTTACATAGCGATGTGAACTATGGGTGTTAATCACATGGTGATATGAACTATTGCTGTTAAATCACATGGCGATGTGAACTAGATTATTGACTCTAGTGCAAGTGGGAGACTGAAGGAAATATGCCCTAGAGGCAATAATAAAGTTATTATTTATTTCCTTATATCATGATAAATGTTTATTATTCATGCTAGAATTGTATTAACCGGAAACATAGTACATGTGTGAATACATAGACAAACAGAGTGTCACTAGTATGCCTCTACTTGACTAGCTCGTTAATCAAAGATGGTTATGTTTCCTAACCATGAACAATGAGTTGTTATTTGATTAACGAGGTCACATCATTAGTAGAATGATCTGATTGACATGACCCATTCCATTAGCTTAGCACCTGATCGTTTAGTATGTTGCTATTGCTTTCTTCATGACTTATACATGTTCCTATGACTATGAGATTATGCAACTCCCGTTTACCGGAGGAACACTTTGGGTACTACCAAACGTCACAACGTAAATGGGTGATTATAAAGGAGTACTACAGGTGTCTCCAATGGTCGATGTTGGGTTGGCGTATTTCGAGATTAGGATTTGTCACTCCGATTGTCGGAGAGGTATCTCTGGGCCCTCTCGGTAATGCACATCACATAAGCCTTGCAAGCACTGCAACTAATATGTTAGTTGTGAGATGATGTATTACGGAACGAGTAAAGAGACTTGCCGGTAACGAGATTGAACTAGGTATTGGATACCGACGATCAAATCTCGGGCAAGTAACATACCGATGACAAAGGGAACAACGTATGTTGTTATGCGGTCTGACCGACAAAGATCTTCGTAGAATATGTAGGAGCCAATATGGGCATCCAGGTCCCGCTATTGGTTATTGACCGGAGACATGTCTCGGTCATGTCTACATTGTTCTCGAACCCGTAGGGTCCGCACGCTTAAGGTTACGATGACAGTTATATTATGAGTTTATGCATTTTGATGTACCGAAGGAGTTCGGAGTCCCGGATGAGATCGGGGACATGACGAGGAGTCTCGAAATGGTCGAGACGTAAAGATCGATATATTGGACGACTATATTCGGACATCGGAAAGGTTCCGAGTGATTCGGGTATTTTTCGGAGTACCGGGTAGTTACGGGAGAAGTAATGGGCCTTGATGGGCTTTAGTGGGAAGAGGAAAAAGGCTGCTGCGCCCCCCCTCCCCTTTGGTCCGAATTGGACTAGGGAAAAGGGAGCCGGCCACCTCTCCTTCTCCTCCTATTCCTTCTCCCTTCCTCCCCTCTTGGTGGACTCCTACTAGGACTTGGAGTCCTAGTAGGACTCCCTATCCTGGCCGCACCTTTGCCTTGGCCGGCCTCCTCCTCCTCCATCCTTTATATACGGAGGCAGGGGCACCTCTAAACACACAAGTTGACACAAGTTGATCCACGTGATCGATTCCTTAGCCGTGTGCGGTGCCCCCTGCCACCATATTCCTCGATAATACTGTAGCGGAGTTTAGGCGAAGCCCTGCTGCTGTAGTTCATCAAGATCGTCACCACGCCGTCGTGCTGACGAAACTCTTCCCCGACACTTTGCTGGATCGGAGTCCGGGGATCGTCATCGGGCTGAACGTGTGCTCGAACTCGGAGGTGCCGTAGTTTCGGTGCTTGATCGGTTGGATCGTGAAGACGTACGACTACTTCCTCTACGTCATGTCATCGCTTCCGCAGTCGGTCTGCGTTGGGTACGTAGACAACACTCTCCCCTCGTTGCTATGCATCACATGATCCTGTGTGCGCGTAGGAAAATTTTTGAAATTACTACGAAACCCAACACCCACCCCTTCTTCCTCTCGGAGCCGGAGTCCTTAATTGAGTATCCATCCTACTCGTGCGAAGTCTTTGCTTTCTTTCTTCAATGATTCCAACCGGTGTTTTCCCTTCAAGTTATTCATCGATTTCTCGTTCCAAGTTGCCTTTGTTTTCCCGCCCTCCCACCCTTTTTCTTCCCGGGGTCCGAGTCTCTCTCGACTATCTATTTCGTCCGTGTGGAGTCTCTTCAAACTTCCCTCATTTATTTCAACCGGTGGATTCTCGTCTCGTTCGTCATTCTTCATCCTTTTCTTCTCCGGTGGACTCAATTCAAGTTTTTTCGGGTTGATCATATTCTTTTTCCTCGGCTCAAGTGTTTTTCCTTGCTCGTTCACCTCTCGCCAACTTATCATTCCGGAGTTCGGAAGAAATCTCAGGAGATTCGTCTGTGTTTGAATTAATTCGAGGTTGCCACCTCAATTCAAATATTTCAATCATCCCAGGTGCATCATCTATCTGTTCAACATCCCTTTCCAACAGTGTTATCTCTTCAGTGGGCCCTAACCCACAGGTCTTTTCCCAGGATCTTACCTGACTCTTCTGATTTCCCCGGAGTTATTCTCAATTCTTTTCAAGTGTGACGTAAGAATGAATTTCATCAGTCACATGCCTTTTCCAAGATCGATTTCAAATCATTTTCATTGTTGGCTCAACCTCTTCGTTTTTCATTCTTCCGGAGTACCTCAGGAATTTCGGTGGTGTTTCTCGTCGTCATTCTCAGCTTGGAAGATCGAAGAAGAGTTTTTCCTCTAAATCTGCCCTTTCTCCCGGAGATTCACGGTGCTAGCTCGACGTTATCCTATCAAATTGTTTCAAGTCATGCAAATTCTTTTCATCTATCCGGAGCATTTCAGGAGTTGCTTTCTCTCTCGATCATCCGGAGGCCATCTTTTCGAAAGATTTCTTCATTCTAAGTTTTCAGATTGGTTCTCCAATTATTCTATATCCGTGCCCGATTTTTCATCTCAATATTCTTCCGGTGCTTCGTTCAAGTGTTCTTTAATCAGCTCATAATCTCTTGACACTTTTGCTTCTAAATCCCCTCGAGCATATTTGTTCTTCTAATTCTTCCCGGTGATTCAGTCTTTTTCATCAGTCATTTTCAAATTCTTATGGTGGTTCGTTCAAGATTCTTTTCCTTGTTTATCTTATCAATCCATTCGTTCTTTCAATCCTACCGGTGGTTCAGGAAGACCTTCTCAAGTTTGCGATATGTCACTTCTCAATCCTTTCTCAAGAATAATAAGTAGTATGCAAGAATCCATTTCTTGTCATCAATTTAATTTGATGAAGGATAAGCATACAATAAAACTTATTCTTATTCCATCCAAGTGATTATCCCATCCTTCGGAGTTTATTCCTGTTGAATAAATTCTAGTTCCAAGTGTTTCATCTTTTCTTTTCCGGAGTTCAATTTCCTCGGCCATCTCGTCGGAACCTCCATCTAAATCATCGTAAGATTTAATCTTATTCTTTCATCCTTCATTCTTTCTCATCATCCTTTTGTCACCGGAGTTCTTCATGGTGGTTCTTCATGATTCAATTCATTCTCCAAAGAGTTCATCAAGTATCATTCCATCCTATCAAGCGCGTGTTCTAATCCTTCCATGTTCAGCTGGAGTGCTGCCTAAATCCTTTTAGTCTTATTTGTTTCTTTTCTCATTCTAACCACTCCGGTTAGAACGAGTGATTTCATAGTCTATCCGATTCCGTGAGCTTTCGATTCTCGGCATCCTCGTCGTTCCTCTCTTCTTCTCGAGTGCTCTCGATTCTTTGCTCCTTCTCTTGAGTTCCTGTTTCACCTCATCCCTTTTCCCTTCCGTCTCGGTCCTAAGATCTCGGGACGAGATCTCTTGTTAGTGGAGGAGTGTTGTAACGTCCCGGATTCGATGCGCCAGGTGTCTGCCAGTTATTCGCCGTTGTTGCCATGTCATCTACTTGCGTGTTGCACTTTGCCATGTCATCATATGCATTTCATATCATGTCATCATGTGCATCGCATTTGCATACGTGTTCGTCTCATGCATCCGAGCATTTTCCCCGTTGTCCGTTTTGCAATCCGGCGCTCCTATGTCCTCCGGCGTCCCCCTTTTGCCTCTTCTCTTGTGCGGGTGTTAAACTTTCTCGGAATGGCCCGAGGTTTGCCAAGCGGCCTTGGTATAGCACCGGTAGACCGCCTGTCAAGTTTCGTGCCATTTGGAGGTCGTTTGATACTCCAACGGTTAACCGGGTAACCGCAAAAAGCCTCTTTTGTTGCAGCCCAACACCCCTTCCAAAGTGGCCCAAAACCCATCTAACTCCCCTCCATGCTCTCGGTCGTTCGATCACGATCGCGTGGCCGAAAACCACACCTCATTTGGACTCTCCTAGCTCCCTCTACCTATAAATATGCCCTCCCCTTCCATTTTCGCGGTCTAATCCCCCGAAACCCTAAAATTCCCCTCTGCGCCGCGCCGGACATGTCCGTCCGCGCCGGACGAAGCCCGCGCCGCCGCCTCTGGCCAACCGGTGTCTGCCACGTGGCATCGCGGCCGCCCCTCCGCCGCCGGCCCGTCTGGCCCACGGGGAGCCCGTCCCGGGCCGGATCGGGCCCGACCTCCGCCGCCCCGAGCGC